>NW_028324300.1:26942685-26947685 GCF_058129835.1 Hydra viridissima | reverse complement strand
AAAAAAGGAGGGGGGGGGGGGGGAGAAACTGCAGTAGCGCCCATCGTTGCTTACTTTTGCAGTTGAAAGGAAAGTTTACCTAGGTTTTTTTCAGGTAGTTTCCAGCGGTAAAGTTTTCCTTACGATATCGTATTTTACATGAATGGAATTCACCTAGATCAAGAAAATTACCCGGTAATTTACCCAGCTAATTGACCTGAATAGTGCAAATCTTTATTTAATTGGGTAAAATTGTTCAGTTTTTATCAACTTGCTTTTTGCTACATTTTCAAACAGCGAATAAGTTTAAAAATATCTACCATAAACAACGTTAAAAACAATACTTTACGCAATAATTTAGGTATTTCCTCCGCTTTGAGAAAATTTCCTGTCTGTTGTCAACAACATAGTTTGTTTGCTTACGTTTTGACTTTTAAGTTTACCTCATTGATGCAAATTGACGTAATATCTTTAGTTAATACATTTGGCGTACAATGGACGTTACAAATTAAAAAAAACACGTATTTTGATTCTGGAAGAGAAAAACACAAAGATTAATGTAAATGCGCAAATCAAATATTTGGAATACTTTTTTTTATATATATTCACCTCAGCAAAGCAAATAAACATTAATTCAGACGATGTAATGACCGATCGAAGATTGAGGCTGTATATTTAGACGCTTACGGTTTCAGTTTCAGTTGTAACGAGAGGTTTTCACGAGTGATAAATTTGAGGTTTCATAGTATTGCTGCGTTGTTGTAGTCAAATCATTCAAACTTTGCACAAGTCACATTGGTAAGTGACGTAATCATAAGTAAAAACAGTTAATGCGTTAATGAAGTTTTACTTTATTTGCATGGCTCTTTTTTTTTTTGTTTGTTTTCGAAAAAGAATATTTAACTAAAATCGCACACCAAGTATAAAACAAAGTTATAAAAGTATAAGTGTAATTTACCGTAAAAATGAAGCTTTAATGTTAATAAAACTTATGCTTTAATTAGAAATCGCTTTTTCCTCGTTCTTTTATCTATCCGTAGAAGTGGATGTCAAGTTGCTAGGTAACGCCTGGCATTTTAACATCCACTTCCATGTAAGGAGATGTTAAAGTACCTGGTTCTGGAGATTAGCCATGTGGTATATTTTTATTTGTTTGCAAAGTTTGCATGCTAATACTTACAAAATACTTTTTTTTCTATAGCTAAAAAAGGTCTTCAGGAGTTATCTAAAACAAACTTCAGGGAAATTTCTACTTTCGCCATGGCCTTAGAAAATTACATCATGTATGATTCTTTGGTTTTAAAGCAACAGGAAAAACCCTTTAAACAGTCCTATAAGCCACTTTCCGAGCAAGAAACTTATAACCGTACGAAGTTGTCACAAGACAGTTTTTCTGCGTCCACGTGTAATCGACCTTGCTCGAAATCAATAGAAACAAATTATTCTGTATGTAATGCCGATGACTTGACATATCGCGTAGAAAACGGTTTTTTGGTTGCTATTAACTGTGTAAATTTTGACGGTAGTTGTGTACCGCGTCCTACAGCCCATAAAGATGCAGAAGAATTTATTGAATTCTTTAATGGTTGTAACTTTTCTACTGAATCATTTACAGATTGCACTAGAGATAAAGTAATTACCGAATGCTGTAGAATTGTTTCAAATGAAAAGATACAAGGTAATATTAACATAATATCTCTTTTTACATATATAATACATATATATATATATATATATATATATATATATATATATATATATATATATATATATATATATATATATATATATTATATATATAAAAATATATAATATATATATATATATATATTATATATATAAAAAATATATATATATATTACTGTGCAAAAGAAAGTAGTACCTAAGAGAATTTTTATATATTCAAGATAAAATGTCAAACAAAATGAAATTAAAACAAAGATATATGTACAAACATATTTTTTATTAAAATGTGTAATATAATACAAGTTTTATTAAAAACATTTAAATTTATAACTATATATAGAGACTTAATTAATATTTAGTGTGACCACCATTATTTACAATAACATCTTTGAGCCAAGCATTATTTACAATAACATCTTGGAGGCCAAGGCATGGTTTTAAGCACTCCCTCCTCTTCCAGATTTGACAAACAAGTTTTAACTAATTTGCAAGTATGTTTGGGATCGTTATCCTGTTGTAGGATAAAATAATCCCCGATCAGTTGTCGTCCAGAAGGCACAGTATGATTATGTAAAATATTTTTATATTTTTCACCTGTAAGCTTTTTTGTTATTCTAACAATGTCCCCTACCCCTTTTATTGAAATACACCCCCAAACTTGAATATTCCCCCCACCATGTTTGATAGTTGATGCTAGACATGGCTCTTTCAATGTCTCTCCCTTTCTTCGCCTAACATACTGACGTCTATTCGTCCCAAATTTTTGAAATTTAGATTCGTCTGTAAACAATACCTTGTCCCATTAATTTTTCTGCCGCTCTTTGTGCTCTCTGGCAAACTTTAATCTTTTTTCTTTATTACCTTTGCGTAGTAAAGGTTTTTTAATAGCTACACAGCCTTTTAATCCAGATTTTATTAGAGATCGTCGCACAGTAGATGCATGTACTAAAGTTCTACTAGCTCTTTTAAGATCTTGAACGAGTACTGCGCTTACTTTCTTGCGATTTCGTGGCGCTGTTATTTTTAAAAACTGTTCATCACATAGGCTTAACTTCTTGGGACGACCAGACCTCTTTTTATCCACTACATCACCAGTTTCATTATATTTTTTAACTATTTTTTGAACTGAGGCTCGTGAACAATTCACACGTTTGGCTATTTTAACTTGACTATAGCCCTCTTCATGTAAAACAATGATGCGATTTCTGTCATTTATTGATATTTTGGCATTTTATTAGTACTGAAAAGTAATTTTATTATAAAACAAAACTTTTGAAAAAAAAAAAAATTTTTTTAGACGAAAAAATCTGATTAAAAATTAACGCGAGAACTCAACAGTAACTAAAAATTCTTCGCCGCATTTTTATTTATCAAAAAATATTTAACAATAATAAATTTAAACAAAATAAATAAATAGTAAAGTGATTGATGTAATCTATTTCTAGTGTTGATCCTTGTCCGCAATAAATGAGCAAACATTATAAGTGGGTGAAAAATGATACGAGTTGAAACCATCTAATAAATATTAATTAAAAAATTATATTATTAACGAAATCTAAACTAAAATAAATAAATATAGTTTTATTTAAAAGATTATATATATATATATATATATATATATATATATATATATATATATATATATATATATATATATATATATATATATATTTAGGTTACGACTGCATCGCGGTGCTGATATCAAGTCATGGTAATGAAACAGGTATAATCTGTTCTGATAATGAAGTAATATCAATAAATGAAATCATTGAAATATTCTGCGGCAAACAAAGTAAAATTAAAGTTCAAACACCAAAACTTTTTTTCATACAAGCATGTCGTGGTACTGAGATTGATGAAGGAAAGGTGCCTACACGAAATTTTCCCGTACCTCTTTCACATGATACTGGTACCAAATTATTGCTACCCTATACAAATACACTTGTAGCGCACTCAACCACAGAGAATAAAAAAGCATTCTCATATTGAAATCATCCCCATAAAAAATACAATCAAACAAACACAGTTGGTTCTTGGTTTATTGCTTGCCTACTTTCAATATTTAAAGAACACTCTGAAAAAGAAGATTTATTGACTATGCTCACACGGGTAAATAAGGCAATGTGTCTCTATGGGAATGATGAGAAGATGAAGCAAATATCTTCGCAAGAAAATCAACTCACTTACATTGTTTATCTTACCAAAAGATATCATTAAAATGTTTAGGAGAAGGGCGTTTAGTAATAGTATTGCTCAAATAGACATTATTTTAGTAAAATTTTAACTGTAAGAAAATTTATTTATGAAGTAAATTTGAAGTTTTAAGATGACTTCATTATAATTGCAAAAGCTGATCTTTGTTGTAAAAGGGAATTGCCAATTCAAAACTAACTGTATCTCTTTATTATTCGTCTGTATTAGTATTTTAAAATTATAATCTTACAAAAAGTCTTAAATACTATTAAAATCTCAACAGTTCAATTCATATTTGATCCACTGATCACAATTTCTGATCATCTCATCATCTGAGACACATCTCTGATCCGCTGAATTTAAGATTTTATTGGTATTATTAATCGACATTATTTTATTCAGTGAAAAAAAAAACATGACACGTTCGGAAAAGAATACATCTTTTAATCAGTAACTTTTTATTACACAATTATTAACCTATCTGTAATGAAATATTATTTTTATCATTAATTATTATTGTTATAACCTTTTTTTTTTTTTTATAACCTTTTTTAACAGCAATATTTCACGAGATGACCCTCACAACAATTTCATTAAAAATATAGAAAGATGCAATTTTTCTGCCGTGTTGCAAGCAGGTCAAACAAGAAGCGATTTGTTTAGCAAATGAGATAATATTGGAGGTAGTTTTAGATATAGCGATTTTACTAGTTTCCAGAGATAATATTGGAGGTAGTTTTAGATGAATCGAGTGTAGGGGAGAAATACTCCTATTGAATTATAAAAAACCCGTATCCGCGTCCCGCATTGCGCATAAATCTGTGATAATTTTACATAAGTTATTTTTTGTAAACAACATGCGTAATTTATTCAATGATATATTAAGAATATCCTTATTCTTATTATATCATTTATTTAAAATATTTTTCAAAATATAGCCTAAATCATAATTGTTTTTTAATTATAAAAAATATCCACATTTTATATTGGATATTTTATTGAGAAGATTTTTTATAATTAAAAAATGCAAAAAAACTTTTTTTCTCTATTTTTTTTGTAAAATCTTTTTTTAAGAGATTATTTTTTCTTTAGGCAAAAGTTTTGTTTATTTGTTTGTAAGAAGGGGCGGATATTAGTTGAAT
>NW_028324300.1:26800185-26930185 GCF_058129835.1 Hydra viridissima | reverse complement strand
AGTTAATGCTATATCCCACTAAACAATACTGCATTGTTACATGATTGCGTGTTTTTGAAAAATTTCTTGGGGTATACTTATGGTGAATTTCAGTAACTTCAGTAAATTGAAGCAGCCACCACATTTTCTCTTCATTTGTTATCATAGAATTAATAATTTGTATCAATATCCCACAATCTTCTTCATATTGTTTTTTTTTTTTGTTTTTTTTTAAAAAGAAAAACATTTAATTCCTAGATTGAATAAAAAAACTGTTTTTACAGATTTTTTTTTTAATTACTTCTCTATCAATTAAAAGTTTTACAACATTACATCAACAAAAAGAATCCATTATTACAAATGTTTTTACAAAAACTTAGAATAACTGAATAACCCAGGAAAAACACAATCTGTCTGGTCAATAAAATAATGCAAAGAGTTCAAAAGGATAGTATTTTGTTTCTTTTATGTTTCAATGCAAACAAAGTGAGTAATTTTTTTCTTTTTAATAAAAAGTTAAATTTTGTTACTATTTCCATCTTAACCCTTAAAATAAGAAAATGAGTTTCAAAAAGTAGTTTACCACAGTAGGTAAAAGGAGCATGCACACATTTTAGTACAAACTAATTTTTATAAATTGCTTATAAACTAATTTTAAAAACATTGTATATGTGTTAGATAAGTATGTTGCATTTCTGCAATACTATGCATTTAAGAGTTGAACTGGGCATTCAAATATAAATTTATATTGTCTTGAGAAATAGCAATTAGTTTTTTTATTTAAAAAAAAAATTATGTAAAATTTAGTACATTCTCTTTTTTAAAAAAAAATTCTCTTATTTAAAAACATTCTGAATACATATATTTGGTCCATGGCCTTCAAGAAACTTTTACTTGAATGCCATTTTTTCAACCATTTATGTATTTTTTAGATCTAAATAAGCTTATAACAGATAAAATTCATCTTTTAAGGGATGATTTACTTTATATTGATTTTTTAAAAAGGTTTTGGTGTAAGCTAGTTTTCAAAAAAGCAGTAATTTTTAAATATGTGTTAGTGTTTTACTGTTTTTTTTTTTTGTTTTGTTTTGTTTTAATTTGTTTTTTTTGTTTCAAAAAATTTTTGAAATAATGTTTTGTCTAAAATGCTATTTTTGCAAGTAAGAATTTCAACTTTTTTGAAGCAAGTTGTAAAAATGTTCTGAAGTAATTTTAGAGTTGCTGATGTCAGAATTTTTAAATTTATTCAAAGAATTTTGTTTAAATATTTGTCCAAAAAAAGTTTTTCTCCAGAAGTTTATCTTTTTTAATTACTAATTTAACAGATGACTAACTTTTCCATTAAAAAGGAGCCTTTTGAATTATTTTTTTAAATAGAATCTCTTAAAGTATATTTTGTGAAAGTCTAAATCAAGCTAGATATTATTTTTTAATTTATTTAAGACATTCAGCTCATATTGATATTAAGTTTAGTTTTTAAAACAAACAGTTTGAATGTTTAGTATAAGGATAGCAGGCTAAATTTGTTTTATCAAATATAAAGTTTGTTACCTAATTATGTTGCAATCTAATAATGCTGTTGTTACTTAGGGTGTCCCAAAATTTTAAATTATATTCTCCGGGACTTATAATATTTCCTGCAGGTTTTAAGTGAATAAAAACAACATTTAGGTGTCCCCCAGGGTCAAGAACTTTCTGAAATAACTGTATAAGTTTTGTTCAATATACCTGAATTTAAACCTTTAAATCATGAAAAGCTTTAAAAATAAACTTGAAAATCACAAAAGGTTGTGAAGATTCATGTTTTTTCACAATTTTACATTTTTATTATAATTGACATTAATGTGTATTTTGTGTAAATGTAATTGTCATGTTACCTGGCACTAGGCAGACATTTTACACGTAAACTACTTTTGTGTTTTCTAATAATCGTTTAATAATTTTGAAAATGTTTATTACTTGGTTTCTAAAATTGTTGCATGTTGTTATATTCATAATTATATATGGTTGAACCAGTGCATAGTTTGTTTGGTTTTTATGATTACTTAAATTATTATATTCATCTAACCATGTTCACCTGTTTAAAATCTAATCAAATACAAGCATTGGTAGATCGATGATAATACTAACATCTATGATCAACAAAATAGGTTGCTTCACATCTTCAACATTACTTTCAATAAGTACAGTTTACCGAAAATAAAATAAATTTCAAAAAAGATGAGAGATGAATTTCAAGCCAACAAAACTGTTGTGCAATTGGATGGCAAGCTGTTGTCTAACATGACTAAAGAAAATACTTGGTAACTGGATAAGTTGCTAGTTTTGGTATTCTTCTCTTATTGATGGTAGCATAAAACTTCTTGGTGTGCCAAAGTTGGCCTCAGGTTCAGGAAAGACAGCTATAGTGATAGTTCTGGAACTTTTGAAGTCATGGAAATGTGATGCGCTTGTGATTATGATGTGCTTGTGATTATGATGTGCTTTGGCATAATGGTTTCAGAAGCTGGTAGACATAAAGAAGCCTGCACACTTTTAGAGACAGCTATTGGTAGCAGCTTGGTGTAGATGGCCTGTTGCCATCACATGTTTAAAGCCCGTTTATCTGATGCTTTTGCAGTGCTTTTTGGTACATGAACTGGGCCATCCAAGAGATGATTATAGAAAATTTCTTCAATTAGCTGCAAATCTACTTGGTTTTGTTGACAAAACCTCAAAAACCTGGGGCCTCTCATAGACTGCATTAGATGGCCGGGAAAATCTGCACAATGAAAATGGAATTGCTTTTTGATGAAAACAAATTGGTTGAGAATCACATTTTGAGTTGTTGTTGATACGCTATATAATGTTAATCAACTCGTCCAAAGGCTTGCTGTTTATGGTGATGTTGTTTTCAGACTTTTGGTCTCAAGATGATGGTGTGTAACTCATGATACTTGAACCTAGAGCCAGTGATCCTCTCTTTGTTTTCTTGTTATCTCTTTTATCAGTAAAAGACATAACATATGCCTAACAACAATAACAACTGGAGATTATGGAGGGCTGCATCTACTTAAGACTTTGCCCCATGCATTGCATGAATTATCTATCTCTAGAAGTTTTTTCAAAACAACTACAAATTGAAACCACCAAAGATTCCAGTTGCAGAGAGTGCATATGAGTTGGTTGGAATCATATGCAGAGACTGCATATGATTCCATACAAGACTGCATATGAGTTGGTTGTTAATTTGGTTTGTGTTAATGACAAATGTGGTGTTGCTCTTATTTAGAATTTAAATGCTACAATAACAAAAGGCAACAGTTTCTTTTGCGAGTTGTGGAAAAACACAGGAATGACTTTTTATAGTGCAACAGTTGCAATCTTCTACAGATTTAAAAGTGAGTTTTTTTTCGATTCTGAACAAACTCTTATGATCAAAAGATATGTCATTATTAAGAAATTGACCATTTTCCAATTGAATTTGTGCCACAGACACAATGAATTTAGCATTGTTACTATTGAATAGTTTTGTATTTACAAGGTTTTTTTCTTGCTTAGGCATCAAACTATATCCAGTGGGGAATAGATATAAAACATCTTTGAATTCTACTGATAAAAAGTTGTCTAGTGGTTACAAACAATCTACAGTAGGACAGTGACTGATAGAAATTCATGAACCTAGGGGAACTCCTAAAGGTCAATTAATTGATGTAAAAAAATTGAGTGTTATCATATAACGCAGGTGAAATTTCAGGAGGGTATGCATAACAATAAAAAAAAAAAATGTTTCTTCCTTCATTTGGGACACCCAAGTAGTTTGTTAAGGGTATATCTGTTTGAGCTTTAAAATCTATTATGTCCCTTTAAACCTTTCATGATATCATTCCGTAGTGAGATAAAAAGGTTTCTATCTACTGTGGCAAAAGTCACTTTGTATTTTTAGATGAAGTTATAGAGCTTTGATTAACTAGA
Source organism: Hydra viridissima (assembly GCF_058129835.1). Classification (NCBI taxonomy): domain Eukaryota; kingdom Metazoa; phylum Cnidaria; class Hydrozoa; order Anthoathecata; family Hydridae; genus Hydra; species Hydra viridissima. Next base: position 26,926,252 of record NW_028324300.1, on the reverse strand, counting down.
ATTAAACATCAGTGATATTGATTTTAAGAATATTTCAAGGTTCAATACTTAAAGTTTTTTTCCTAGTGTTGAATTTAATTCTTAGATTGCTCCTAAAATTGATTTAAATGAAGGTGGTTGTAGGCTTTTAGAAATAATAATGCTTCAGTTTTACCAGTGAATACTGAAATAGAACTGATTGTACCAAATGCAGCTGTTGCTAATTGCTGAATATTATTCATTTTGTGTTGATTTCTGTTATTTTTTACTTATTTTCTACATTATGGTAAAAGCTTATCATTTCAGTTAATTGCCAGTCCTTTTTTTGTTTTCTGAGAGTTATATTTAAAAATATATGCTGCTGCTGATTCTCATAAAGGATTTATCCTTTAGAATTACCGTGGTGTGGCCTAAGAAAGTCCTATGCTTTAAGAAAAGTCCCAATTTAAGAAATGACAAATTTCGTATACATAAAATAAACATTTAGAGAAAAAAATTTAGTTATTTTATCTAACTAGATATCTAGTTAAAACAACAAAGTTATTTTCCACAAATGTTTCTTTTATATATACCAAAATTTGTCATTTCTTAAATTAAGGCTTTCTTAAAGCATAGGACTTTGTTAGGTCACACCACAGTATGTCTTTTTGAATATAATTACTTTTTTACTGTTTTGAATTGTTAAAAATTTTTGTTGTTCAAAGTAGTATTTTGCATAATCCTTAATCATTTTGATGATGTTCTTTGGTTCAACTAAGTAATTTAGTAAAATAACGGAGAACTATTGAAAAGACAATTATGTTAGAGGCTGAAAAGTTTGAAGCCCATGCAAATATTTTCACATTTAAGAACATTTTCTTTTAAATTTACCTTACAAAAAAAAAACCTATCTTTAGTTCAAAGAAAGTAATTCATAAATTCACCAGAAGTATTTTTTTGTTATCAGGTGTTTGAGCTTTTTTGCACTTTAGTTTAGATGTACTGCCAGATTTTCAGAGTATTTTATAAATTTATTTGATCATCTTTCTTTTCAGATGCACTAAGTTGGACAGAAACATTAAACACTTCTGAAAACTTTCAACCAGCAACATCTGTGTCAAGTATTGGTTATAGTAGTAGTTCTAGTAGTGATGGCATAGCACTGGATTGCAAATATCCTAACAGTGACAAGGTGCCATTTAATGAATATGATTGGCTGATGTCAAATGAAACTGAAAGCTATGCTAACTTCAATTGGAAGCAAATAAAACTAGTTGGGTGTGGTGATATTGGAAGGGTAATATCTTTTATTTTGTTTTAATAAACACAATTCAACACAAAAAGACACTTGCTTTAAGGTAATTTGGTTTTGTAAAGTTCAATGACACCTATTTTTCCCATTTCAGTTCTTTTTTTTCCTCACACAATCATTTCCTAAATAGCATAAAAGTTGTCAGTAACAATCAAAATCACACAAAAGAGTTGATAGCCCTGTTCTGATACTAATTACACATTTTTAATGTATAATTAGTATCAGAACAGGGCTATCAACTCTTTTGTGTGATTTTGATGCTTGCACTTTGCAATATTTGTAATCAATTGCTTCTTATTACTTGTTTGTTTAGGAAAGAAAAATGCTTGATTAATGCACCATTTTCACAAGTCTACTTTGATTCCTAAATGCCTTGATATTAAAATTCTGTGTGGCTTATGTATCTTTGAAAAGTTGTCTATTCTTATAATTTAAAAAAGCATCTTTTTATTTATTTCTCAAGTTTATCCTCATGAAGAAGTTAAAACTTAGTGAACAAGGATTAAAATCTTTGAAAAAAAAAAAGAAGAAAAGATTTACAAAATGCTTTACAATTATTGCTTGAGGTCTGAGTCACTTTTGTAAAACTGGTTTACGACATATCTTGCAAGCATTATTTCAAATGATCCTATTTAACAGATAGGATCATCAGAAATTGGCAGTAAGCAAAAATCGCCTCACATTGAGCCAAAAATGGTGCCATCACATTGAGCCAAGGGATTAGAGGCAAAATGTTTTCAGTAACACTAGATAACAGATGTCAATTTTGATTGAAAGTCTTGAAGTTTAAGTCTCAATAATTTGATCTTAATATTAAATCAAAATTAACATTTAAACACCACTAATTTTAAAGTAATTATTTTAACAAAAGCAGTTTTTGTTGATTTATATATACAAATGGAAATCTGTTAGTTCAAGATCAAACTTACCCATCTACAACAACAAGGAGAAAATCAGTTAATGGATTTAACATTATTTGTTGCATACACTGTATGTTAGGGCAACCATCCTTTGGTAGAAAGTTGCTGTTCTAATTTGGAGAACACAAGATGAATTAGCTTCCAAGTTTTAATGCTGAATCAGGCAAAGGAACTTGCAAATGTTCTTCTTTTTTTTTTTTTTTTATTTGGTAGTTTGTATGCTATCATTAAAAAGTGGGCTCACAAAGTTTCTTTTAACAGGTACTGGATAAGTTAGGAATGAGGTAAAATCTTAGCCTGTCAAAAAAGTATTTGTTCAGAGTGCATTTTTCTGTATTACAAAAATGTTTTGAAAAAGTGCTTAAATTTTTTTCCATCACCAAAAGTGCAGAGTTCATGACAAATTTTTCTTTCAAAAAAGTTTATTATTCCTAATGAAAAAAAATCTTTCAGAAAGAAATGTAAAAGCTATTGAATTCTGTTCCCTTTAATTCTTCAATATATTGCAACATAGCTTAATGTAAATTAAAAGTCTATAAATCTTGAGAGCTTGCAAAATTAGAAATGTTTAAAAAATTGATTTAATAAAAAAAAAGGGGTAAATTTTGAAATAAAGTTGTCCACAAACAACTCTAACTTTTCTTACAACAAGAAGAAAAAATGTTTTGTTGGCCTGTGTAATAACTATTATTATTTAATAATGTTTTCCAGAAATAATATTTGGTTGATAATATTATTTTTTGTTTGTTAGGTTTATCATTGCAAAGATTTAAATACTGGCAAAGAATGTGCTGTTAAATGCATTGATATTGGACCAATCAACAATACCATATTGAAAGAGGTGGAAAAACTTCAATATGGAATCAACCTTTATAAAAATTTGAATCATGAGCGAATTGTGAAATATTTTGGCACATCTCAAGCTGAAACATTTTCAGGTGAAACATCGCTTTCTATATTTATGGAATATATGGAAGGGGTGAGTGGATTTTATAGGTTTAATCAATTTTAATTCACTTTTTTAAGATTAAATTTTTAACTATATTTTTGTAGTTTTCCCAAATAGAAAAATCTCTTTAATGTTGTATTATTGAGTTACATTTGTCCATTAAAAAATTCTTGTTTAATTGTCTTTTTTGACTTTTTTTGCTTGTTTTACTTCACCCATGTAGCTGTTTGTCATATAATAGTTTCTGATATTTATGTGACCAATAATTTAGTGGAGTGAATGGTTGATTATTGAAATGACTTCGTTGTTCGAGTAGGCTCTCAAACATCTTTTTTGAGATGAGGTTTTGTCCTCTCATGGAAGATTTTCTTGTTTTTGGTGCCTAACTAGTCATTGCTTCTCAATGACACTAACAACAGGTTAGAGGAAGTCTTTGATACATTTGAGCACATGGTTTTTCCTTTATCCATGCAGTGGATCAGAAGGGGACCTTTTGATTTAAACATGGCGGTGACCATGTAGGTTTAAATTGGCCTCACCAGATAACTGCTCTTTGAGATTCTATAATACCCGCACATGATAAATTAAATTTTTTGCAACCAAAGTGTCAAGTATATCCGGGATTTGCTCTCCATCAAAATGCAGACAAATGCCATTTACCTTTGTTGAATCTGGCCAAATTCTGTTGGCAAAAGGTTACATGTGTTGCTTTTGGAGTTGTCTTAGACTGATTGGGTATATAAATTTTTAAAGACAAAGATTATCATGAATGGTTCTTTCATTGGGATCATTAGACAGCAGTTTTTAGACTTTATGTTGATGTAAAGATAGTAGAGAATCATTGTTAATGAGTTGTTGTTTTTTTTTTCCTTTTGAAAGTGCTCTTGCTAGAAAGCCTAAAAAGCTAACTACGTATGCATTCAAGTTTCAAAAGAAAACATAATATGCTTACTTAATGCTTTAATTCTACATCACATGATTAGTTCTTTGAGAAAGATCTTTTTTCTTTAACAAAAACTTCTGGATACCCCTAAGTTAAACTTTAAATTTCTCAACGTAAAATGTAGTTTTTATGATTGGAGTTTCTGTAATTACAGATTGATTTGTTTGCTTTGAGACAGCAGCAAAGTTGCAGTTTTAGCAAACTTACTTAAATAGTAAAGTAGGAAGAAGAATATCAGATGTTGAGTTACTGTATTTCTTTTGAATGTTTTTAGAAAAAGTTATTTAAAAATTGCACTTTCTTTTTAGGGGTCTATTCATGATAAAATATTAAAAGATGGTGCTTTAGTGGAAAAAGTGACATCATCTTACTGTTATCAAATTCTTGAAGGGATTGTCTACTTGCATGCTAAAAACATCATCCACAGGAATATTAAAGGTCTTTTCTTTGTTTATAATGCTAAATGTACGTTTAACCAAACGTGAACTCAAAGTTGTATAAATTTTTATAACTGGCTACTAGTATCAAATTTAGTACTAGACACTAGTAGTATTTTAAGACTAGAAGTAAAGTATTAGTTTTGATCAAATGGAAACTGGTATCGTGCGGAAGATTGTTTAAAAATTTTATAATGAAATAACTTGAAAATTTACAAGTAAATTTGAATAATAGGTATTATATCATTTTTACACCAGGTAAATGTTTAGGGGAGAGCGGGGTTGGTTGTCACACTTTTTACATTTTAGACTGCTCAGCTGTTATTTTTCATCAAATTAATGCCAAACTTTGCACAAAAGTAGTTTAACTATTTCCGGTAACTATTAGAATATTTTTATGACATTGAGTGAAATATTTTTTGCTGTAAAATCATTTATCAAAGACCTCTTCCGTGTGACAACCAACCCCACCCACGGGGTTGGTTGTCACATACTTTGGGGCTGGTTGTCACATTTCTTGGTATGTTTTGATTATATTAAAAACTGGTACCAATAAATTTTGTTTATATAATACCAAGAATAAATCTGAATAATCAGGGAAAAAAAAGGCTATATACTGAAACAAAGAAAATACTATATACCGAAAAATGTTTTTTTTTTTTAATATAACTATAACTAAACTTTTTTTTTGATATAACTTTATACCTAAAAATGTTTTTCTTTTTTAATATAACTAAACAGATATATATATATATATATATATATATATATATATATATATATATATATATATATATATATATATATATATATATATAACTCTATAAATAGATGCATAGATACTCTTCATCTTTAGATGAATTTAAGACTGTAGAAAATTTTTTTTTGGCAAAATTTGACTTTATCAATTCTTTTTTACTTCCATTCATAAATGATTTACGATTCTTGTTAATATTTTTTTAACTAGTTTTCTTCTTTTTATAATTAGCAAGCCTTTCTTTGACAGGTGAGTTAGTAAGAATCATAGATGAACGCTTTTTCCTACCTTTTTTTGACGTTAACCTTGGACCTGCTTTAGGCAGAGGCCTAATACTCTCAGGTAGTATGATTGAATTTTTTAAAACTAATGGAGTGATTGGATCCTGATTAAGAGGTTTTATTTGATACAATTGGATCTTCTATTGCTATGTCAACCTGATTATCTGGTATCTGAATAGATTCTTTAAACCTTTTATTTGCTGGTTTTGGTTGCATTGAATAAGGTTTACAGTTTTTTTAATTTAAATCAAGCTGTAAACAAGGTGGGTCAGGGCGATCAGTTACATAATTAGGACAATAATCAATTTCAGTAAAAATATCAGGATTTAATGGGTAAATGCCTGTTGCAGCAAAACCACTTAAAATATTGTGGGGAGATACAGCCTTCGGAAATGCAATGTTTACTATTTTTGGAATATCATATATTGTAACGGTTTTTCCAGGATTCATTACCAACCATGAAGTCATAGCAGTATTTATATAGTTTTTGAGGGGACCGTAAACTGCCCTGTCCAAGGGCTGCAACTTATGCGTGCAGTGCGGTGGAAAGGTAAGCATTAATATTCCATTTTTTTTTGCCACATCTAAACCTTCAATACTAAGATGGGTTTCATGATTGTCAAGCAACAATAAACAAGGTTTTTCTTTAGTGCATTTTGTATTGCCTACAAAATGTTGTAGATATTTTACAAAGTTTTCTTTTTTCATCCAACCACTTGCATTGGCATCTCCTGCACTTCCTGTCGGTGCTCCTATTAGGAAATGATTTTTAAAGTTTTTACGAGGAAAAATAAAAAAAGGTGGAATGCTATTTCCAATAGCATTTATTGTGCATGCTAATGTTACCAGAGTTCCTCTTTCAGCTGACGTTATGGCTCCTACTTGTTTCAATCCTTTTTTGGCAACAACTTTTTTTGGTCTTTGTACAGTAGTTACAGCAGTTTCGTCCATGTTCCAAATGTCATTTGGTGAGAACAAGTAGTTTTGCATACAGTGCTGAAAATTGCTAAAAAATAATGCAACATTTTGCTTATTGAAATTTGTTGCTCGACTTAAACTAGTAGCTTCAGGTTGCCTAATGGAAATATTTGGGTGGCGCTTTATAAATCCTGTAAACCAATCCTTACCGGCTTGTTCCTTTACAATCCAAGAATTGGGAACTTTTATATCATTTTTAACTGCAAGCTGGAAAGCAAGCTTTTTTACTTCGGTAGGAGTTAAACCAAAATAAATTTCTGCTGCTCGCAAAAGGTACATGACAAGTTCTTTTTCTACTTTGTCTGGCAATATCTGTTGACTTTTGTATCCTATTATGTTCATGCAGGTGGAGTTTTGATTTTTGTCAATTAGATCTGTTATAGAACCATGTGATGGGTTAGTAATAATAATTTTTTTACAATAACGTGTTAATGTTCTGTAATTAATGCCATGGTTTTTTGCTGCTGATCTAATAGAAATGTTATTAAGCTTTACATCTTTAATAGCACACATAATGACATCTCCAGAAGTATAACCTCTATTAGTTTTTCTTATAAAATTTCGTACCATGTTTTTACTAAGCAAATAAAAATATTTGCAAATAATGTATGCAGAAGACATTTTATATATATATATATAAATAAATATATAATTATATATAATAATATATAAATAAATATATAATAATATATAATAATATATAAGTATATATATATATATATATATATATATATAATATATATATATATATATGTATGTATATATATATATATATATATATATATATATATATAAATATATATATATATATATACATACATATATATATATATATATATATATATATATATATATATATATATATATATATATGTATATATATATATATATATATATATATATATATATATATAAATAAACAATGTACAAACAAAACAACAAACAGTTGAACTTCTGTATTCCTTTTTCTAGGAAATTTTAAAGTTATATACATTGAAATAAAAATTATTTAGATTATAGATTTTTAGTTAAACAAATATAACACATTGACTTTAGATTTCTAAATAATATCTTAAACATTAAAATATTCCTCAATAATACAAACAAGTAAACATGGAATATCTAAAAGCGGCGTTTAGTTTGCAGCACACGGAGTCGAGGCAATTGTGACAACCAGCCCCATATATTTTGTGACAAGCAACCCCTTCTATGTAAGTTGCAAGACATCTGTAAATTTACCTAAAAGCGTGTGAATTTCATGAGAATTTTTTGTGGATTAAGTTAGTCAAATGAATAAAAAACTTTAAAAATGTACATTCAAAGTACAATTAAATAATTTTCGTTTGGTAAAAGAAAATTTCTAAGTGAGCAAAATTTAACTTTTTCATATCAAAAACCTATAAAAACAAATAACTTGTTTTCTACACATTAAAAAAAACTGAAAATTACAGTGAAAAATGTTTTTTTATATAGCATTTTGATTGTATGATTTTAAATTTCAAAATCTTATCTACATTTCCTGTAATAAACATTGTGACAACCAACCCCGCGTGACAACCAACCCCGCTCTACCCTATTGAAAATGTAATTTTATTGTGAGTTGCAATTAATTTGTACTTACACAGGTGCGAACATTCTATTAGACTCAGGTGGTAACTGCAAACTTGCTGATTTTGGCGCTTTGAAAGAATTTGAAGTAAAATTATTTTATACGAGTAAATTTTTTTTATAAGTATAGTTACTTAGTAAAAATCTGTTTATTTTCTAATAATATTTTTCAGGCATATTTTTCAAAAACAAGATACGTGGCTTTTCTTGAGACACCTTACTGGGTAAGCCCTGAAGTTATAAAAGGTGATGTATATGGTATGAAGACTGATATATGGTGAGTACAACTATGGACCATTAGTTAAATGCAAAAACTACATAAGTACTGTAACTGGATGTTTTTCCTTTTTCTTTATAGGTTGTTTGGATGTACTGTTATAGAGATGCTAACAGCAAAACCACCTTGGTCTGAACTTGAACCATTTGCTGTCATTTTCAAGATTGGATACGGGCCAACAATACCCATTCTCCCAGATGGTTCCTCAGCTGCATGCAAAAAGTTTGTAGATGACTGTTTAAATAGGTAAAAATGACCGTTTCTTTTTCTTTTTTTTTTCTTTTTTTTTATAAACTTTGAATTTTCAAAGTTTTTAAAATGCTTTATCAAAATTTTAATGAAAACGCAAACTTTTTAATTTCTCATTTAGAGACCCAACGTTACGACCTACGGCAACAGAATTGCTCTCTTACGCCTTTGTTCAAAGATGATAAGATACATATTTACTTACTTTAATGTAATTTTTGTTGTGGAAAAATTAAATAGTTTACTCGTTCGCTTTATCATCACTGTCATCGTTGAAATTCTTATGTTCAAATTTCATTACAATAACTTCTTTTATTTTTGACATAATTTTGTAAATTATTTTGTACTTGCACGTTTTTGATTTCTCATTCTTTCACAAATTCTTTTTGTCAGAGTTCGAAAGGCGGACAAGTGAAACTTGAATATTTGCTTATTTATTTGCGAGATGTCAAAATTGTCCTTTTTTTATTTATTTTTGAAATACATACAGAAACTTGAAATTGTTTTGACAAGTTCACTTTTGATAAATGGCAAGTAAGTTACATATTTTTGTGCTCTTTTTCTTCTGTGACATCACGATTTATTTAACTGCCTTTTCACAACGTTCAAAAAAAGTTTACATTTAAAAAATGTATGATATAACAGAACTTTGTCCTAAATGGCGAAAGTGGCCAAGATTAAGGTAAGCATGTAATTTCTCTCTTTTTTGATACTCTGCAGGAACTTCTCTTTTTTTTTTTTTGTCTTAATATTAATTTTTTAAGGAGTAGCGAGATTCTCCTGGAAAAATTACAAAAACTGTTAATTCTATACAGAGATGTTTTCAATGTTCAGAAAGGTGATTGTTTATATACAAAAGGTTGCAGTATTTTTCAAATGTCTAACAATATTTTTCAAAGAAAATTGCTATTTTTTTCACTTTTTTCTAAGTCTATGTTTTGTATTATTTATATAAGGGTCATTCCACGCCAAACGGTCCAATTTCCGAAATAATCCCCTCACTACCATCTCAGATTTTGATTTAATTTGTCAGTATGTTGTTAAACATGTTTCATGAAGATTACCAAAATATTAAAGCAAAATGTTTATTATTTCGGATTTTGTGGTACTTTTTGTAAGGTTTACCTAAACTTCAATTTCAGTCAGTAGCTAAAATTCGTATATTTGGGGTCCTATATTTTTGCAATAAAAGGGTAATATATCTTAAAAACGTGGTTTCTTAGTAAACCGAAGGTGCAGATCACAAATAATTAATTACAAGTTTCATATTATGCCTACATTTTAGTCTATGGTTCGCCAAATATCGTCACAAACGTAACACTGTAAATATTTTTTATTTATTTGTAGGGTCATATCTTTAAAACTAAAGGTTTTTGAATATTGCTATTTTGTCTAAAGGTTCTACAAATATTGCTATTTTGTCTAAAGGTTCTACAGAAATTTTTAAAATAGCAAATTTTTAATCCATATCATAATGATATGGATTAAAAATTTGCTATTTTAAAAATTTCTCTGCTGAGTTATTCTGAAAGCAATATTGCGAAAGAAGTGAAAAACCCTAAAAAAACGTGTGTTTGAACCCCTAAAACTTGATGTGAATTTTTTTTTTTTTTTTTATTGTATTATTGGAAAGACCTTATTTCAAAATTTTAGAAACAATAAAAACTGTCTTGGAGAGATCTTTCTTATGAACGAAAAAAATCTAGTCTTTATAAGCTAAGTTAGGTCTGCAAAGTCTTTGATATTTTAAAAACGATATTAAGGTCCGTATATTAACTATTGCCATGTTGAGGTAATTTTAGTAAGTATATTATTATTCTACGGACAAATCTCTCTAAATTAATTTCAAATATTTAAGTTTATCACATCTAATATTCGAAGACGAAAATTAGAATAGATGTTATAATAAGTGTTATTTTAAATTTATCCTGACATGTCTGTTGAACAAAACTTAACTACTTGTTGTATTGGAAAATTTGATGGAAGTTTATGTCATTTAAGTACTTATTCTCGAAAAAAGGGTTTTATTGACTTTTGCTCAGAACTTTCGAACGAGGAACAGAGTTTGATTGTGAGGCGAACTTATAATTTAATTAAAAGTATTACTTTAATTTGTTTCCACCACAAATCACTGCTGTTGGTTAAATACACACATTTACAGCGCCATTGTTTAAACCCTTTTGGTATGGCCAATCGTTGCTCAGTTAAAGGCTTGAGTTGTATTGACCAAGAGACTGCAGACTGTCTTTCGAATTTAACAAATAAAGTTATTTGTCCAGGTCAAAAATTGTGTCCGAATTGCCGCAAAGCTTATTCAACCACAAGCTCTTCAAGTGAAAAAATTGACGATATTGATGACATAGATGATATATTTTGTTCAACTGACACTATTAATACTAGCCTTTCTGAGCTTGGAATTTCACCTTTAAGAAAACGTGTTAGTAAGAGAGATCATGCTAGTTATGTAAAAAGCAAAATTTCGAAAGTGCAAATAACAGTTGCAGAAAAAATAGCTGTTGTTAGTGGTTTATCACCAGATAATAGTGTCCTACCACTAATATCTACAATTAGTAATCCCCGTGAAAAAATTCAAGTTTTAACTCTTATACCAAACAGTTGGTCAAGAATAAAAATATGTAGTGAGTTTAAAGTATCAGACAGAATGGCTAAAGCAGCAAAAAAGTTAAAAGCAAAAAGTGAAATCTTAGCACTTCCAGAAAGAAATGGAGCAAAGAAATTGCCAGAACATGTTAAAGAAAAAATTTTGAAATTTTATGAACACGAAGCTTTTAGCAGAACATGTTCAGGGAAAAAGGATTTTGTATCTGTACGCATTGGTGCAAAAAAAGTGCATATGCAAAAAAAATTACTGTTAGTTAATTTAAAGGAACTTTTTTTGGAGTATAAAAAAGAAAATGGAGCTGAAGTCGGATTTTCCAAATTCTGCAAGTTACGTCCAAAATGGTGTATAACTGTTAGATCTTCAGGTACCCATCGTATTTGTGTATGTACTATTCACCAGAATATAAAATTAATGCTTGCAAGCAGCCCAGTTATGGTAGACTATAAATGTCTAATTGAAAAAATAGAAAGAATGTATGCTTCATCGTTGCGATAAATGTCCAGGGAATGAAATGTTAAAGGCTTATCTTGAAGAGCAATTTAAAGACTTTGAATCTGATGAAACTATAACATTCAAGCAATGGATAAAAATAGATCGTGAAACTTTAGAATCTTTGCAATTACCAGTAGACGACTTCATAGATGATTTAATTTCAAAAGTATCTATTTTATCTAAGCATCATTTTATTGCCAAAAACCAAAACAACTATTTGCGATTATTGAAAAATGAACTGAAATCAAATGAGTTGATCATTTTGATGGATTTTTCTGAAAACTATTCGTTTGTTGTGCAAGATGCTGTTCAAGGGTTTTACTGGGAAAACAGCCAAACAACTTTGCATCCTTTTGTTGTTTACTACAAACTTAATGACATACTTAAAAATAAATGTTATTGTGTTATCAGTAATTGCATGCATCACGATATTATTTCTGCTCATGTATTTCTTAGTAAATTATTAACTGAACTTAAAACATTTTTATCTTTTGAACTTATTGATTATTTCAGTGACGGTTCAGCTGCACAGTACAAAAACTTCAAAAATTTTATGAATTTATGTCACCATTATACTGACTATGGTATTAGAGCAGAATGGAATTTCTTTGCAACTAGTCATGGAAAATCTCCCTGTGATGGAATTGGAGGAACTGTGAAGCGTTTAGCAGCACGTGCCAGTCTTCAACGGCCAATTGATAATCAAGTTTTAATGCCCTTAAATTTATATGATTTTTGCAAGGAAAGTATCACGGGTATTTCATTTATTTATGTTGATAGTGATGAAGTAGACAATATTAAAGACAATCAAGAGAAACGATTTAGTACTGGAAACACAGTTGCAGTTACTCGGGATAATCACAAATTTGTACCTGTAAATGAAAATCAGGTTCGTGTCAGTCGTATTTTAAATGACAATACATCTTTTATTGCAAACGTTAATGAGAGTTACAACAACAACTCAACCAAATTTGTTTCACTGTGTGATCTTAGTCCTGGAAATTTTGTTGCATGTATTTACGATGCACATTGGTGGATTGGACATGTTTGTGAAATTTCAAAAGAACAGGAAGATGTTTTCATTGATTTTATGCATCCTCATGGTATGGCTCAGTCATTTTACTGGCCTAGCACCAAGGACAATTGTTGGGTTCCTGAGCAGCATGTTATTGCAGTCATTCCAAATCCAATCAGTTCTGCAACAGGTCGATATTACAATTTACTGTCAATTGTTGTTTCAGACATTAATTCCAAATTTGAAGCTATTTTAAATATGTAATTTGGAATCAAGTTGATTATAGTTTCGTACAACTGAATTTTTTCTATCACAAATTTTATTTTTGTAGATAAACAATATATTAACATAAAAATATTTGTTTTTAGTTTTTTGTTGCATAAAATGTGTTGTAAAAACTGTATTGTTTAACTAGATTTTGCATCTATAACCAGGACCGCATTTGTGACGTGTTGGATTGATGGTGCTCTTAGGCATATGAATAATCGTCGCCTAAAATTTCGTAATAAAATCTAAAAAAATACATATATAACAAAAAAACAAGCGCCCCTTTTTGGTTGGTGCCCATAGTCAGTTGCCTCAACTTCTCTAGTATTTTAAGTTGCCAATAACATGCATTTATCCGCAGTATTTTATAGATAATAAGAGAATCTCTTCAATATTCGTTGTAAGTTTTTTTCTTTTCCTTGGCGTAGTACCATCTTCAAGAGTTTAAAATAGCTCTTCTAAATCTTGAATTTAATGGCTATATATTCTAGTTTTTATTGTCATTAATAGCTCTCTACTTAAAGTACCATTAGATTCTTTTAATTTTCTTAACATAAAATCAATTGCTAATTGGGCTGTTGCAAGATTAGCAGCGTTTCTACTAAAAGCTTCAACATTTAATTTAATAGGCTTTAGCGTATTGTCAACTCATGTTCCATATTAATATTTTCTTAAAGTGCACACTTCCAATACCTTGAAGAGTTTCTTAAATGATACAAAATTGTTTTAAAATACATTAGAAAATATTATAATTTATATTTTGCCTCTTTCTGGATTAGATTTACCCAACTATTTTGTAATTGACAGTTTTGATCCAACCGTTAATTTTATGAACTTTTTTTACCGTGGGTTGCCCTAGCAATAATACAACTACAGCATTATCTAAGCATGCTATTATGCATCACATACAGAAGACTAGAGAGGTCAGGGATTCAAAAAAACACCCTAATGCGTCCGAAAGAAGTCCAGGCACTCAAATCACGAGACTCGTCGAGTCTTAGACCGGGTATTCAGCCACAGACTCGCCGTGTCCGAAAAAAGTCGGGTACCCAGATCCGAAAATTCCTAGAAATAACTCAACCAAATGTTAAAAAATATTTTTTGAACATTAAAATATTTTGATTTTTGGCACAATAAGCTTTGATTTTGATGCAGTATGATAATATATAATTTTCAAAAAATTTATATATTGACCAAGTTTTTTTCGTTCATAAGAAAAATCTCTCCAAGACAGTTTTTATTGTTTCTAAAATTTTGAAATAAGGACTTTCCAATAATACAATTAAAAAAACAACAAAAATTTGCCCACATCAAGTTTTAGGGGTTGAAACACACGTTATTTTAGGGTTTTTCACTTCTTTTGCAATATTGCTTTCAGAATAACTCAGCAGAGAAATTTTTAAAATAGCAAATTTTTAATCCATATCATTATGATAGTATGTAGAACCTTTAGACAAAATAGCAATATTCAAAAACCTTTAGTTTTAGAGATATGACCCTACAAATAAATAAAAAACATTTATAGTGTTGCGTTTTTGACGATATTTGGCAAACCATAGACTAAAATGTCCCAGTAAACACGCTTTAGTTGGTCCAACTGACGGGCCAGTATTGGCTATAGTTGGCTAATTGTTGGCATTTCTTGCCAACCATTAACCGACTGTGTACCGCGTGTTATTGAATCATTAAAGTTTCCCGTAAGTTTTATAAATGTATTTTAATAATTAGTCGCATGGTCTAAGTGAACATATTCACTTAGACCATGCGACTAATTATTAAAATTATTCAAATAGATTCATTCAATAATTAAAACTATTCAATAGAGTTAGTTTAGTTTGAAGCTTTTTATCATTTTTTTTCTTTCAATCGCTTTTTTTACCCTTTAATTAAACTTTTAAACTCAAACTCTCCTACACCTCTTAATATAACCGTTACGCTGGTAAGTACAAATATTTTACATTTATCCATTAGTTACACATTCAGATATAATTTTTGGCATTGGTTGAGTTTTTAATTTATTTTTATGATGACACCATTGTTGTATTTGTATTAGACATTTTAGCTCTATTTTAACTATTATTAAAAGTTAAAATACAGCTAAAATGTATATGTGCATGTATAGTAGTATGTTTATGTGTGTATTTCTGTATGTATTTCTGTATGTATGTATTTCTGTATGTATGTATTTCTGTATGTATGTATTTCTGTATGTATGTATGTATGTATGTATGTATGTATGTATGTATGTATGTATGTATGTATGTATGTATGTATGTATGTATGTATGTATGTATGTATGTATGTATGTATGTATGTATGTATGTATGTATGTATGTATGTATGTATGTATGTATGTATGTATGTATGTATGTATGTATGTATGTATGTATGTATGTATGTATGTATGTATGTATGTATGTATGTATGTATGTATGTATGTATGTATGTATGTATGTATGTATGTATGTATGTATGTATGTATGTATGTATGTATGTATGTATGTATGTATGTATGTATGTATGTATGTATGTATGTATGTATGTATGTATGTATGTATGTATGTATGTATGTATGTATGTATGTATGTATGTATGTATGTATGTATGTATTTCTGTATGTATGTATTTCTGTATGTATGTATGTATGTATGTATGTATGTATGTATGTATGTATGTATGTATGTATGTATGTATGTATGTATGTATGTATGTATGTATGTATGTATGTATGTATGTATGTATGTATGTATGTATGTATGTATGTATGTATGTATGTATGTATGTATGTATTTCTGTATGTATGTATGTATGTATGTATGTATGTATGTATGTATGTATGTATGTATTTCTGTATGTATGTATTTCTGTATGTATGTATGTATATGTATGTATGTATGTATGTATGTATGTATGTATGTATGTATGTATGTATGTATGTATGTATGTATGTATGTATGTATGTATGTATGTATGTATGTATGTATGTATGTATGTATGTATGTATGTATGTATGTATGTATGTATGTATGTATGTATGTAGATGTATGTATGTATGTATGTATGTATGTATGTATGTATGTATGTATGTATGTATGTATGTATGTATGTATGTATGTATGTATGTATGTATGTATGTATGTATGTATGTATGTATGTATGTATGTATGTATGTATGTATGTATGTATGTATGTATGTATGTATGTATGTATGTATGTATGTATGTATGTATGTATGTATGTATGTATGTATGTATGTATGTATGTATGTATGTATGTATGTATGTATGTAATGTATGTATGTATGTATGTATTAGTACAAGTATACTCATAAACGTAATCAAAATTAAATTCTTTTTGCTCCAAAATCCACCACTGCTGATAGTAGCCTGTCACCATGATCTAGATGCTCTTTTTGTCTCTTAAATCTATTCCATGTTGGTTTAAACTTTGCATGAATACTTTCCCCACATTGTTCAGCAAAGTTTCCTAATCCTTGGTTATGGTATTTCACATATACTGTACATGACAGAGTAGAATGTGAACTTTCCATGTTGTATTAATTTTTTTATTTAAATTCAATGCATCCTCTTGTGCAGAAAGAAATGAACTTTTTAAATTTGTTATTGCTTCTTTGATGCCAGGTTGTAACTTGCTAGAAAAACAACTATTTTTTACGTTACGAAAATCTTTTAAACACTGAGCAATTGGAACCAAACATGTAAACAACTCTAACATTTTTATTTCAAGGGAATCTACGTTTTCTAATATTTTGTTTGAATTGTTTCCATCCCAGCCTCTACCTTGATAGCCTCTCTGAAAGACATTTTTTGACTTTAGCCAATCATCAAATCCTGGCCAGACATCCAGCAAAAAATTTCCTAGCAGTGAAACAAAGCCAATTAATAAATGAAGTTCAGGCGGAGGAACTAGTTGCTCAGTAAAGTATCTGGATCTAGATCAATATACAAAACTCGAGGATTAATGCAGTTCATGAAGTCTTTCATGGATGATTTAACTGATTTATTTTCTAAATACTTATTGTACCAATAATCAATACTGTCAAGAGTTCGTTTTGTCCCTGAATCTAATGTGGATATTCCCTCACACCATAAACAAGCTTTTTTCCCAGAATGCACAGATAAGTTAAATAACGCATTTCCACATTTTAGGTCAAAAGCAACATAAAAATTGACACATTGTAAATTTAACTTTTCTTTAATTTGCCTGAAATTATAATTAGATTCAGGAATATCTTCAACAATAGCTAGAAATTGTGATCGTTGTACACCACTATTCAAAAACTCATCTGAATTATCATTATTCTTATGACAATCAAAGATATTGATAATCACTTTAAAAAATGAACCACCGCCATCCAATGAAATCCTTTTAAAGGCTAAAGTTGGGTCTAAACCACATAATTTTAGCAAGTCTAGAACAAAATCTGATGTGTTTTGAACATAAACAAGATCTCTTAAAATTACATAGCCTATACTGTCAACAAATGCACACTTCTGTACATAGTAGTAATTAGAAATATAATCTTCTAATTCAGAAAGACGACCAAAAATATTTGGCTCTATGGATAGTTTACTTCCTAAGCCTTTGCGTAGAGTCGCAACTATCTCTTGTTTTTCTATTTGACTGCTCTAGTTCAACCTGTAATTGCTTGATTATTTCAAGGGAAAGTTGCCGGATAGAACTTCTATTTTCTGGTGTGCCAATTGCGACTTTAAGAGGATTTCCTCCTGTAGATAAACAAAAGTAGATCCATCAATCAAATTTTTTAAAGCCATTTTACTTTTTATGATTCCAGTAGTAACCTAAATATAATTTGTTCTAAAATATAACTTTTGTAGTTAATATTTATGTACTATCACCAAAAACTTTTTTTTACCTGCTTAGCTTGAAGAGAACCTTGTAGGAATGCTAATGAAATAATATTAGTCACTGCACTAGTGGGCTTACAGTTATGAGGACAACCAGGTACAAGATAAGCAAAAAGTACATAAGCTTGATTCAAATTTAGATAAATTGATTGTCTCATCGTGAAGAGTGACATTGGCACTGGAAGAATTCCTCAAAAGAGTTTTCCACTAAACTATTTTTTAATTAAAGTTATTTGCTCTATAATTTTTTTATATATTGATAGATTGATACTCTTTGAAACAAAATAACTTCCTTGCAAATTTTTTGCTTGTAAGTAAGAAATTTTATTTAATTTTAAGATGATGTGTTTTTACAGGTTTTTTAGTGTAAATTTGTGCCTACTTTATTTAATTAAAAAAACCTCCAATATCCTCGAGTCTGAAAATGCATTAAAATCTTTACTAAGTATATATATTATAATTTAAAGTTAGTTTTAGCCTTAACAAAGTACCACCTTGCCCACAAATTAACTTTTAGATAGCAAGTTTTAACTAAAATTTTGCCCGCGATAAACAAATCACGAGTTTTTTTAATTAGTTAATTTTTAATTAATCACTTGGCTTTTTAATTAAAAATAAAACACATCATCTTTAAACTTTTGGGCATAAATATACTGTCATTTAAATGATTTTTAATGAATGTATTTTAGAATCTATAAGTTAAAATGAAATACATTGGTATATATACCTACATGCTAGAAAATAAATTAAAAATCTCTGACCATGGTGTTTTAAAGGATGTTATCAATGGTATGAATCTGGTAAACCCTAACCCTAAGCTGGAAAGATTGCTAATTCATTTAAGAAAGAGATGGCAGGACTTAAAAGGTAACCGTATTTGTTTCGAAAAAAAGCATAAAGAGTGGCTACAGACAGATTGATGTTTTTACTGATATTCCTGTGAAACAAGATACACGTGGCAGGCCTTCAATTGAGAATTTTGATGGCTGTTCACTTTGAACAAAGTACAGGCGCACCAACTCTCTACAACATGGGCATTCATCGAATAAACTACTTTTTGCAGCAAAAGTTTCTCTTAAAAAAGAAAATAAACTTGATGAGGTACATGCAGTAAAGAGAATTTTTGACAATAGTAACAAAATATCTCAACAACTCTCTGGCAATGAGGCTCTAGCTTTACTTTTAGATACAAATATGACCAAAGATGGATATCAACTACATCGAAATGCTGCTTTGAGAAAAAACTGTGAACTTTATCCTTCTTATCACATAATAAAGGCAGCAAAATTATCTTGCTATCCAAATGAAATAGAGATAGATGATTTTTTTGCTAAAATCTCAATGCAGAGCTTGGTCGACCACACTGCACAAAGACTATGTCAAGTACAGAATGAAGTAATTGAAACAGTTGCTGGTGATACAACCATTTTTGCTACTTTAAGACACAAGGCAGGATTTGATGGCTCAACAGGACAAAGTGTCTATAAGCAAACAGTGTCTAAAGATGGTATCCGTAATATACAAATAGAAGAGTCATTGTTTTTAACTTGCATAGTACCACTTGACTTGAGCTCATTTGCTGGTGGAAAAAAGACAACTTTGTGGCGAAACCTAAAACCATTATCAACTCTGTATTGTCGCCCTTTGCTTTTTTCAATTTTAAAAAGAGTCTAAAGATATTATAATCTCTGAAGAAGCTCAACTAAAAGAAGAAATAAGGAATTTAAATTGTACAAAAATTATATTAAACAATGGAAAAGTACTTCAAGTAAAGCATGTGATTGAAATAACAACGGTTGATGGAAAAGTACACACAGCTTTATCTGAGGCCACTAACTCAAGTCAGTGTTGCTCTATCTGTGGATGCTCACCAAAAGAGATGAACAACATTGATGCCTGCATAGTAAGAAATTACCAGGCAAAAGGCTTGCAGTATGGTTTATCTACACTGCATTGCTGGATTCGATGTTTTGAATGTTTTCTGCATATTGGTTACAAGTTGCCTATCAAAAAGTGGCAAGCAAGAACAGCAGAAGACAAAGCACAAGTTACTGAAACAAAGTCTCACATCCAACAAGCTTTTCTTCAACAGATGGGCCTCGTTGTTAATCAACCAAAGTCTAGAGGATCTGGTACATCTAATGATGGCAACACTTCTCGACGAGCATTTACTGATGCCATTTCTTTTGCAAATATAACAGGTGTCAATGAGGAACTAATTTTAAAATTGCACATTATTTTGTTAAGCATATCAAGTGGCTATGAAATAAATACTGAAAAGTTTACCATGATGTGTACAGAAACTGCAAAGTTGTTTGTGAAACTGTACCCATGGTACTACATGCCAAAAAGCCTCCACAAACTGCTGATCCACGGCCCAGCCATCATTAATAGAATCTCACTGCCAATTGGAATGATGAGTGAAGAAGCACAGGAGGCAACAAACAAATTTTTCAAACGGTTTCGTGAACGTCATGCTCGAAAAGCTTCAAGATGTATGGCAAATGAGGACATTTTGAAAAGATTTCTATGCTCATCTGATCCTGTCATAGCATCTTTGAGGCGAACCTGCACTTCAAAAAAGAAAGACTTTCCCGTTGAGGTTTTGGAGTTATTATTATCAGGAGATAACATTGTAAATTTTTAAATACTTCATTTAAATATATGCAGACATAGATGGTTGCCTTAAAGTTGTAAATTGTGTTTGAATGAGTTGATAAGACATGAAAGTATTTTTTTCATAAGATTGTGTACCTATTAAAAACAGTAAAATGTAATTTTTTAATGTTTATTCTGTGGATTGTGTTTGAATTGAGTTGATAAGATGTGAAAAAATGCATTTTTTTATTTTTTTTTGCTGTTTTTATAATTATTAAGAAAAAAAAATTAATAAAATCATTTTTTTTAGTCACAAATATGTTTAGAAGCTCTAAGTATGTTATTTATATCAAATTTAATAATATTTAATAAAAAAATAATTTTGGCACAAAAATGGGCATTCTGACCCACTGTGCGATAGCGGAAAAAAGAAAACGAGGAGAGTAGTGCAGCTTGGATGATGTCTTTATTTCAA
The DNA here is from genome assembly GCF_058129835.1 of Hydra viridissima. NCBI lineage: Eukaryota > Metazoa > Cnidaria > Hydrozoa > Anthoathecata > Hydridae > Hydra > Hydra viridissima. The sequence goes on along the minus strand of NW_028324300.1, from coordinate 26,905,227 downwards.
ACCATGCTGGAGCAAAAACTTGAACAATAAAGTAGACTAGTTTTTTTAAAGACTGGTTTGGTTCATTATCTCTTGTGTATAAACAGAGAATGAGAATAGCTAGAGTTAACCACCTTGCAAGGTTAAGTGGACCAATTTTATAAACAGCCCATTTATCAGCAACTTTACCTGACCCTGCTCCTTTGCAATACTCAAATTAAATTCTTTGATCACTACTAAGGTCTTTCAGTACTTCTTTTGGAATATAGCCATCAACTATAGAATTTGTGACAGGTTCAAACAAAATTTGATCTAAATCCTGAATATTTTTAGCACATCTTTTGCCAAGAAGGCCACTAAAGTTTCCTTAAATTTGCGTGTACTTAAAATATATCAATAAAGTTTATTGATAAAATATATCAATAAACTTTATTGATATATTTTAAGTACACGCAAATTTTGTATGCTGCAATTTCTTTCAGGAAGAAGCTGAATGGCAACTAATAAACAAATTTTTTTACTGTTTGATTATAGTAAAATCTTCTTGAGTCAAAAAGATTTTACTATAATCAAACAGTAAAAAAATTGTTCTTATTCGTCAATCGTAATTTAAAAACGGATAACTTTAACAAAAGTTTTGAAAAATATATGCAAAAAAATATATATACCACTACTTGAAAAAGAAACAACTTTAAAGCGTAAAAGAAATATAAAAATTAACAAAGAAAACTTAACAAAGCCTAAAAAAAAAACAAAGAAAAATTAACAAAGAAAAAAAATTAACAAAGGAAAAAAAATACTTATAGGCAGCTGCTATAGGCCACCTGACGGCGCTTGCAAAAATTTTAGCTTTTATTTGCAACATAATATAGTTCACGCTGGTAACAATGAAAGAAAAAAAACTTTATAATTGGGGATATTAATATGGATTGTCTTATTTGTAACAAAGACAAAAAAGTGAGAAGTATCTATGATGAAATTTTTTTAGCAGGCGCAATTCCCTTAATCAATCATCCAACTAGAGTAATGAAAAATTCTATTACTCTCACTGACAATATTTTTACTACAGACATCTTTAATAACTCCATCCAAAAAGGTATCGTAAAAACTGATATATCCGACCACTTCATATTTTCCTAACCCTTAACACAACATTATCAAATAAAATTAAACAAAGTAGAACTGTAAAAAAACGAATTTACAACGTCAAAAAAATTAATGATTTTAAAACATCAACTATCATTACTTCGTTGGGGGCACATTAACGTTAATGAAGATCTAAGTACTATTTATAATAAATTCTTTGAAACATTCTACTCAGTATATGACGCGAACTTTCCAGTATGTAAATAAGTTGTCATAAAACCTTCAATAGTTCTTGGATTACAAAAGGCTTAAAAAAATCTTCGAAAATAAACTATAAGTTGCATATTAAATATTTAAAAACTAAATCTTCTCCAAATGAAGAAATATACAAAAATTATAAAAATTTATTTGAAAAAATTCACAAAAAATCTTAATAAAAATTATTATACTAATCTGATCAAGAAGTTTAAAAACAACTCAACGCGCACCTGGCAAATAATAAAAGAGATAACAAGAAAATCAAAAAATCACTTAAGTTTTTTACCATAAACTATAAAATTTGAAGATGTAAATACATGTGAACCGAGCAAAATTGCAAACATATTTAATAAACTTTTACTGAAATTGGAGACTACTTGTTTCCTATAAATAAATCTCATTATAACAATGAGTATTCTTCTAAATTATCCCACGACGAGCTCAATATAGTCTTTAAGCTATATCGAGCTCGTCGTGGGATAATTCAGAAGAAATAAAGCTATTGGTGCTGATGAAGTAAGTGGTAACATAGTTGCAGATTGTTATGAAAGTCTGAAAGATATTCTTTATAAAGTATTTAATGCATCTATAAAACAAGGAGTTTTCCCGGATCAATTGAAAATTGCGAAACTCATACCAATTTACAAACAAGGCGATAAAACAAATATTAACAACTATCGCCCGATTTCGGTTCTTTCAACTTTTTCAAAATTATTAGAATAAAAAAAAAAAAGAATAAAATATAACAGATTATTTAAATATTTTGACCAAAAAAATATACTATATTCTAAATCGTAGGTTTTTAGGAGTCTAGGAGTCTTAATTCATCCTAGGAGTCTTAATTCATATTTCGAAGGCTTTCGATACCCTTGACCATGAAATATTGCTTAAAAAGCTCGAATACCATGGAATCAAAAACAAAATCCTAAAATGGTTTCATAGTTACTTTTCAAATAAAAAGCACTTTCTTACCTATAATGTTGGCCTTCAAAGTGACTATTGAAATAGCCTGCGGTGTTCCACAAGGCTCTATTCTAGGTCCTCTTATGTTTTTAATTTATATTAATGATTTAAGCAAAGCAACTAATCTTCGGAGTATCATGTTTGCTGATGATATGAATTTGTTCTTACCAAACAGTAATATTAATGAGCTGTTTTCTGATATAAACAGAGAACTTAAATGCGTATCTGTGTGGTTTAAATGTAACAAATTAACCTTAAACCTTGATAAAACAAAATACATTCTATTTCACCCTATATCTAAAAAACGTTTTTTACCAACAACCATGCCAAAAATTCTTATTGATGAACTAGAAATAAAAAAGGAAACTTTTACTAGTTTTCTTCGCATTTATCTTGATGAGAATGCAAAACCATTTTAATCCAACTCTACTACTCATTTATACATAGTTATATTGCCTATGCAAATATTGCTTGGGGAAATACAAGCAAAAGTAAGTTGCGTACTCTTTACCATCGTCAGAAACACGCAATACGCTTAGTTTGTTTTGAAAATCGACTTACGCAACTACTATACTATGAGAGTTCTGGGACAAAAAAAAAAATCATAAAATAATCATAAAAAATCAAAAAAAAACATTAAAAAAATTAAAAAAATCAAAAAAAAAACATTAAAAAAATTAAGAAATCAAAATAAAAAAAAAATTAAAAAAAAAATCAAAAAAAATTTCATCAAAAAAAAATTGAAATTTTTTCTTTGCTAAAAAAATTTCAATTTTTGCATTATCATTTTTGCATAGTTAAGGTTGATAACTTTGATGCGTTGACTTATCTTTTTTTCAAAAAAATCTGCGCTGAAGTCTTGTCACAGTATTTCTTCCCGTGATAATAAAAATTTCTTACCATTTTCTGGACTTTGTTAAATTTTTTAAAATCCTTTGGACTCTGCTATTATCTCTCTGCACTCTGCGATCAACATTTTTGACTTCTTTGAAATTTCTTTGTTCTCTGCGATTATCTTTCTGCACTCTGCGATCAACCTTTTTGCCTCTGACTCTTCCTCTTGTTTGGGTTCTTCCTCTTGTTTGGGTTCTTGTTTGGGTTCTTCCTCTTGCTCGGGTTCTTGCTCGGTTTTTTTTAATTTGAAATGTCCGTAAGCCAAGGTGTGAATTCCATCTTCCAAAATGATTCTTTTGTCATCGGCGGCGCTGAGAGAGACTTTGTTGATTTCTTCCGTGTAAATGTCGTGCAAATGGGATCGTATGACGTTCATTTTGTTTACCTTTTCTTTTTTGGTTTCGAGACATTTTTTGTAATCGTCGTGGGTGATGTATTTTTGTACGACATTTCTTTTGACTCCTTTGCATCTTTTGTGTTCTTTTTCATGTATTTTGTAAGAGTACAATTTCGACCGAAGACCGACAAACTCTTCAATCTGTTTTCCTCCTGTTTCGTCTTTGAACATCCCAATGACCTTTTTGTTTGCACCAACCTTAAACCCAACGCTTTGAATGGCAGGATGGTTTTTGTCAAATTCACTCGTGTCGAATTTGCTTTCAACATCCTCGACAACGTCTTTGTAAAAATCGTCCGTTTTGATTTCATAAATCAGCGAGTCTAATAAATTGGTTTGTTGAAAAGCAGATTTGTTCTTTTCATGTGAACGGCGATCAAGTTTTCATCGAAAATCGTGTGTCTGGTGTAATTTGGTTTGGCCGACAATTTTATTGCTTCTTCCTTTTTTGTCACCAGTCTAACGTTCACTCGCTTTTCAATGTTTTCCATGGTTTTTCCAAACACCGAATTGTTCATTAGCTTGAAAAAATCCTTTTCAAAGTCGTTGGTGGCTTTTGTTCTCAGATTGGTGTTGAGGTCAATGTATGGTTTCATCCAATCCTGTTCCTCAAATTTGATGCCTCTGTGCACCTTTGAAATTTTCATTCCCAATCGTTCATACAATATCAGGTTTTCGCTGTGAAGGACGTAATTCTTTTTGTCGTTTAAATTTGGAACGAGTTTGTCCACTTTTTCAATTTTCATTCTTTCAGGAGCCAGAGGGTAATCGTTGTGTTTGTCGTGAATACTTTCTGTTTAATCCAAATCAACTTCCAAAATGCAAGGCATGGATTTCCAATTGGAAAGTTCGTCTTCAGCCATCCATTCGAAACCGTGAGTGGGAAGAGGTTTGCCCATAGCCCATCCGTACAAGTTGTTGGCGTCCAAATATTGAATGAAGGATGACTCTTTGCTCGAATCGAACGAATCTCCCATGTATTTGTTGTTCGATTTTCCAAGTCGGTTTGACATCATGCTGATTCCTCCACGGGTTCCTTTTTGGACGATGCGAAGCATGTCAGGATCGCTCCACAATTCCAGTTTTATTTTTGTCATTTTCAAACAAGCGTCCCAAGCCAACCCGGGATATGTGTAATACCAGGCGGGGTCGAGCTTGTAATTTTTCATGCAAACGTCCCTGAAATTTTCAAAGAGATCTGCCAGAATCAAAACGTCAGACACGTTGTACAAATCGTGATAATCCCTGAACGTTTGGGAGTGAAACTCGTTCCAGACTGTTTGCGCATGCGCATAATTTTAGTCGCTAATTTCCTCGTGGTAGAGTTTGGAGAAAAACGCTTCTTTTAGAGGCAATTGCTTTTCATGAAATTTATTGAATGAGTCAATCCAATCGTAAGGGTACACGCCTTTTTTGCATAAAAAATCAAATTTTTTTCCTTCAAAATATTTTGCGAGGTTTTTGAACTGTTTTGGCTTTAAATTTTTAGACAAATTGTCCAAACTGGAGGCCATGAATTTAAAACTGTCGATGAATCTCAATTCAATTATTTTTTCTTTTGGTTTTCCATTTTTTCCAATATAATCCCTCACTTTGACTTTTTTCGAGAAGCTGATGTATTTTTCCTCGTTGTTTGGAATGCAGGTTAATTTTCCACCAGACAACTTCTTGATGAACAGGTGGCTGTCGTAACCTGACAAATTGTGAAAAACGACAGGAACGAATTTGGAATTTTGTATTTCAAATTGCAATTGTTGTGGGTGGCTCCTCGATATTTTCCAGTAAAATGGCAGTGATCGCGCACTTTGTCATCATCGAGAATTTTTTCTTCGCAAATGTGGCAAACTGTCGCGGATTTGAAATGATTTTCATCCTCTTTTGTAATAACCATATTTTTTTTCACGGTCTTTCCAAAAAGTTCTTTTATTTCTCTTTCCAAACTTTCAACAAAAAATTGGGCAACGTCGTCTTTCTCGCTTGACGATTCGGAAATGGACGGACCACTATCGTAAACGGTTTCGTCAAAACATTTGATGAAATAAGAAAAGGAACTTGGAACGTGCTTTTGAAACTTTTTGGTGTACGACTGGCTTGGGTCTTGTTCGCACGAATCTACCGGTTTGAGGAAACTTTTAAAGTCGGCATAAACCACAAATGAAACTCTCATCGATCTGTTGTAGTCTTTAAACTGAAGGTTGGTTCCTTTTTTAGGTAGCTCCATTTTTACGCATTCATGATCAATACAATAAGGCCAATGTTTAAGAAGCACTTCTTCAGATTTGAAACCTTGCAAGCAATTTCTGCAAAAATATTTTTTGTCTTTGTGTTTTGATGATTGGGAGGAAATGAGTCGACTCAAATTTTTGATCAGACAATAATGATTTGTTTTTTCGTCTGAAATGAGCAGCAAATCAATTAAATGTTTTCTGTTTAAACATTTCAATGATAGTAAAGGTTGAATGGATTTATTTTCGCACATGAAAACATTCACGCTGATGTCTGGATTATTTTTTTCAAATTTTTTAATTTGATCTACTTTGACTGGAATTTCAATCCCTTCCCAATTCAACTCTTTCGATTTTTCAATCAAGTCTTTGTCAATTCTTTCACCGTGTTTCTCTTTCATGTTCAAAAACCTTGAGACGCACCATTTGAAACATTCGTCATCTCGCAAGTCAAAACAATGTACGCTCTTTTATTTTTATTTTTTTAAAGAATTTTCATCACACCGTCTTTCACCAAATCTAAAAAGGCAGAAGCGTCACGATAATCTCCTTCGACTTGATATGAAAATTGTTTGGCAATATTCTCCAATGCATGATTGGTCAATTGAAACTTTATTTGTGGTACCGATCTTGTGGATTGAGCATCAAATACAAGACCTTTGAGAGACTTTATCGTTTTTTCCACTCCATTTTTGACATTGCTCACTGCATTCTTCACAGGTGTTGGAACGTATGGATCAATGGTAGTAAGCACTTGGTTGAAACCGTTAGAGACAGCTGTTGCAATTCTTGAAAAAAAACCAGGAGCAAGCACAGGAGTTGAATCGACAACAGGATAATCAAGGAAAGATGGTTTTAGAGCAATGGGAGGTTTAACAGGTGGAATAATGGATGGTTTTGGAGCAATGGGAGGCTTATTATCCTTAACAACAAACCGCACTTTTGCAGATTTTACAGAAACTTTAACAGGAGGTCGAACAAACCTAACCACTGTAGGCTTTTCATCAACCATCGGAGCGGGCAACGGTCTTGCCTCAAACCCACTCGTGTTTTTTAAGGCCTCAACAAGCTCTTCTCTTGTCATTCTTGTATAGCGTTTTATCGCTCTTTCTTTAGCATCCCTTTGCAATGATGCCATTGAGACTTTTTTCTTTGCTTTGTCACTCATTTTACATACAAAAAAAAATTATTTAACCCATTTTCAATTTTTTTAATTCTTTGAAAAAGAAAAAATTTAAATTTTCAACAAATTTAAATTTCATGACCTGATCACTTTTATTTTTTATCCGTGTTTATCGTCAAAGTATTTCCAACAGTGTCCCGTTTCTTTTCTTAATTTGTAAAGAGAGCTATATTCGATCAAATTTCCCGTTTCAACATGGGTTATTTTTAAAGTGATAGGATGAGTTCTGATGTTTTCAAGTCTTTTCCATTTAGGATCGATGGGTTTTTTTTCTTTTGGTGGTTTTTTTTCATGTACTCTCGGTCTCCCCACAGGTCTCTTTTCTTTCACATTTTCCATTAAACAGATTTTATTGATCAGATTGCTTTCAACAGCGATCAGTGTTAAAGCTATCAAAGTGTCTGCCGTTTTTGTCGGTAATGCCGTTTTTGATCAGCAAATCTTTCAAAGCCTTTCTTGTGTAAATCATCTTTTTAAATACTGAAATATTTTTATTTATCTCAAATTCAATTTTTTAATTCTTTGAAAAGAATTAAAAATCAGTGATCACAGGAATTCGCTAACACATCCCCATAAACTAAATTCTGAATCTGAATCGGAATCGTCTTTTTCGTCAATATAGTCATCTCTGAATATTTTAGCAAGATCACAGACATTATCTCTCATTTCTTTTTCTTCAATTTCCAATTCTTTGTTTTTTCCATCAAAATAAAAAATGATGTCATGAAACACACCCTCCATGTCCAACAATTCATATAGTTGCATATTCATGATCATTTTATTAAAGGTTTTTTGGTACTGATTTGGAAGATATTGTATCTTTTCAAAAAATTCACACAAACTTTTCAAGTTGCCTCGTGCTTGAAGTTCATATACCTGATGAACTGCTTTTAAAAGATCAGCTTTTTTCATTTTGTAATAATTTTTCACTTTTTTGTCTTTTGCAATTTTCCTCAATTCTTCTTCCGTCATACATTCTTGATGAATGAAGAAATGGTTGAATAAATAATACACGTTCCAAATCTTTTCATCCATCTTTTCAACCATTTTTTTAACAATCTTTTCAAGAGTCTTTTTGTCCATCTTACTACGCATTGAAAATGTTGAATCTATCATGTCTATAATATTTTCATCCGTCTAATTAATGAATGAAAATGCTGACTCTATAATATCTCCCATATTTTTCTTCATAAAATTACTGATCGAAAATATTGGAGGAGGAACAACAGGTGGTTCTTCTAAATATTCAATTATGCACTTATCACCCAATTCATCAAATACAATGGTTTCGTCAATTACATGCACAAATTATGCACAATTATGCATCAAATACAATGGTTTCGTCAATTACATGCACAAATTATGCACAATTATGCATCAAATACAATGGTTTCGTCAATTACATTCATGTTGTTTTCCATCTTTTTTATTTGAGATAGAATTTATTTATCTCAAATTCAATTTTTTAATTCTTTTAAAAGAATTAAAAAATCATATTAACCGTGTTAACCACCATGATGAAATTTTCAATAGTCCATTTTTAAGCTCGCCAATTTCATCCTCTGAATTTTCAAGCTGTCAATTTCATCCTCTGAATGAAGACATTCAGCCAAGTCGTCGCCAGAATATTCAAATTCATCATCCATCTTTTTTTCATTTCTGATGAAATTTATTAAAATTGATTCAATTTTTTTAATTCTTCGAAAAGATGTTTAAGCAGCAGAAGCGCAAAATCTTCCCATCCAATGAGCTGAAATTAATTTTTGAAGTTCTTCCCACTCTTTTGTAATAATATCATTTTCCGATTCAGGTAAATTTTCCGCTTCAGGTAAATTTCTCGGTAAACCGTCACTCAATACCCATCTTTCGCCTTGCAAATCTATCACTTCACTTTCCAATCCAAACACTTGACCTTCCAATATATCTGTATCACCAATCAATCTCCATCTTTCATTTTCCAACATCGCTATTTCACCATTCAATTTTTCATCTCCTAAGCCTTCCAATCTCACTATTTCACCACTCAATCTCCATATTTCATCATCCAACGGCCTTATACTTTCTTCCAACAAATGTTGGGTTTCTTGCAACCGTCTTATTCTTTCATCCAACTCTCTTATTCTTTCATCTCCCATCTTTTTTATTTGAGCTGGAACTTATTTAACTCGAATTCAATTTTTTTCATTTTCAGCAACGTCGCCAGGAAAATCTGCTATTTTTGTGAGCAGCATGTCCATTTTCAGTTTTCCAGAAATTCTTTTCTTCTCTTCGAAATCGTAGTCCAAGCCTAGCACGTGTCTGTCGATCGCTCTCAGCTTTTCTCGCTTTTTCAAATTGCATCACTCTCTGTTGTGCTCTTTGATTTCTTTTTCCATTCGCGAATAGTCGTCCTCTTTGTCATCCCACAAAATCGCGTAAAGCTCGTTTCTTTTCTCATCGCTGTACATTTTTGGAATTTTAAATTTTCCGTATTCAGCCTTAAACGCAAGAGCCTCGAGCTGCTTTTTCTTGTTGACGTCAGACTCTCTTTTGCTGCACTGCAGAAAAAACGGATGAAAAGACATTTTTATTTCAGAATTTCTATCTTAAATCCATTTTCATCCACTTTTCCGTTTCGCCTCTCCAAATAATTGTTGTCATGTCCTGTCTCTTTCATCGCTTTGTAAAGAGAGCCATATTCGAATACCTCACCTGTTTCAGCATGAGTCATTTTTACAGCCACGGGATTGTTTCGGATCAAACGAAGCCTTTCATATTTTGAATCTATCGGCTTGACGTCCTCCATCATCGCATTTTTGTCGATCAGATGGTTTTTCACCGCAATCATCATCAACCCCATTTTGGTTTTCGACGTTTTCGGTAAGCAAATTTTTCAAATCCTTTTTCGTATACTTCATCCTTTTTATTAAGGACCAATTTATTTTTTTAGGATCAATACACCACGTTCATTCTGTTTCCGTCGGATTTGATTCTGAGCAATTTGTCAGAAATGACGACAGCAAAGGCTTGAGTGTCTGCAGGAACGTTATTATTAAAGGTGGCCTTAATCTGCATGTCCAACACGGTCGATTTCAATCTCTCGGCCTGCTTGCTCACGTCAAAAACAAAAAGAGGGCAAATGTGTCTGTAATTCAACGCCGTCAAATTAGGCTGAGCGATGATTTCGCTGATTCCAAAAATCTTGTTGTCAAACTTGCACGCGTCCCTGTAAGCCCTCGAAAATTTGTTGTTTGGGAAGGACAAGTCGTAATCGATGGCAGGGTACCTTTCGCTGTTTAATGTGACGTACATGTTTTTCAAATCGCAGTGGTTGAATACGGAAGGGTTAAAATCTTGATCGCCATCTTTATTGGTTTGAAATCCAACAATAATGTACCTCGGTCTTTCACTGGCAGATCTAGCGCTCAATCTCCAACTGAATGTATTGGACACTGGCACGGCAATGGTGTCGCACTGTCTGGATTTAAACGACAAGGCACGTCCACTTTGGACTCGATTAGTTTGTAAAGATTGCTGTTTGCCATAAAAGAGGGAGTGACATGAGGCATAAACAAAGACAGTTTGCTCAAGTTCACTTTTCCGGCAGCTGTTGCATTAGTTTTAAAAATCGCATCATCATCGCTCTTTCTCACAAGAGTAATCGTGTTCTTAAATCCGTAAAGAACTTTTTCGTAATCTTCGCAAAATCCAAAAATGTGCTTCAACGGAATGCAGAATGAAAATGTTCCTTTATCGGCGGGGTGCTTAATGATGAAATCTTGCCTTTAACTAAATCTAGTGTTCCCTGCAAGATCGGCAACGGCAGTGGTGTCTCTTTGCCACAGCTGATTCATTCCTTCCGAGACTTGGTACTCTACCGGATATTTAAGAAAACCAAGCATGGTAGTGGCTTGACCTGGACTATAGATGGTTTCCACCTCTTGATTCGACAATTGGTAAGAAGTTAGGAGCAAAAATGTTTTGCGGTTGGCGAAAGAAACTATCACTCAGAAGTCGATCAAAGTCCACTTGTAATTATGCGCATATTTGCTTGAGGTATAATTTAGCCAGTTTTAAAATTCTAATTGCGCGAATTTCAAAGTGGCTTTTAAAGGAACACACTAATCGAAACGACTTAGAATGAATGTGGCTATGAAAAGGTAGTTTTAAAAAGTTATATAGCGTTTCCATTAGTTAATTTAACAAAACATGAATATTTAAAAAAAAAGACTAATTAGTATAATTGAATTGTTTACTAAATGTTACAATAATAATATAAAAAAATTATAGTTTTGTATTAAAAACTTTTTTAATGAAAGTTTTGAAACATAGTACTGTTATTATTATTATTGCTATTATTATTGTTTTTATTATTATTATTAATACTATGTATTAGAACTTTCATTTTTTAAATGATAAGTCTATATATATACGCTTATCAATGATAAGCTTATATGAAGGCTTATCATCTAAACAAACTTATTATTTTAGTTCAGATTTATCAGATTATGATGACATAACTGACATGTCAAATGATGAAGCAGAAAATTTCATAAATGTGAAAGGTTATTTGATTACTTTTTTGTAATTTATATTGATTTAAATTATGTAAAAATATTAATGTATATGGTACAAATTACATGTTTTTAAGTTAATAAAACACTGTTGTTAATTGTAGAAAAAAATACAACACACATTTGCAATTCTATTGAGGAAGTTTCACAATGTCTTGTTTTAGATAATGAACAAAATAACATATTAGGTTTGCAAGGTTTTTGTTTATTTTTGTTTTGAGTCAATTTGTCATAGTTATACTTAAATTTTGATTGAATAAAAAGATTTAAACTCTAAAAATGGATCAACATCTAAAATTTTAGATAACATTTGCATTTACATTTGTGATTCAATGAAAGAAGCTGATCTATGTCTTCAAAGTTACGAGATATATAATTCTGTTCGGTATGCTGCCTTTTCAACCCCAAAGAACTTTGGTAATACAGGTATTTGAATCATTATATCTTGTTTGATTTTGAAGTCTTCTAATCATCATCTCTGTTCAACTTAACTGTTTCATACATTGTACACACATGGCTAGTTTTCCTTTTATTTAAATAATGTTAATAGAAATAAAGATTTATTTCTTTTTTCTACTTCATTGTGAGCTTCATGTATCTATATTTATTGTAATAGAATTGTTTCTATTGTAATAAACATAATTCTATTACAATAAATATAGACACATAACATTCATAACAGATTTTATGAGTTAAATATTTTTTTTAGATATGCATGCTGATAAGCACAAAGTGTTGTGGGAAATGTCTTCAGACTTTCATAACACTCCTTATATTGTTCTGTCAACAAAAAGATTTGACTGTCACCATGGCTTTGATCGAAATTCTAGTAAAAAGCAGAAATATGTAAAAGCAAAAGAAAATCAGGTAGCAATCTTGACAATATAGCAGTATTAATATGTTCTAATTTTGCATTTTTTTTTGTTTGTTTTAGCAGTGCTGGGTAAAATACTTTATAAAAGTTTTTAAAATAAAAATAGTTCAAAGTATTTAAAATAAAAATATATTTAAAAAGTATTGAAAATACTAAATAAATTTTTTTGTCACCAGGGTATTCCAATTGAGACAATTGGACACCAGGGTATTCCAATTGAGCCGCGTCCGCCACCGGTGGCCGACACAACATATTAACTTTAGCTTGTTATTCTGCCCTTCGGGGGCAAAATGACAAGCTAAAGTTATCACTTCAAAAATATCTCAAAACAAATGAAGTATCACTTCAAAAATATCTCAAAACAAATGAAATACTTTTATTTTGACCTATTCTATTTAAATTAAACCTAAAACGTGAAAATAATTTTTAGGCATTTTACGAAAATCCTATTGGCAGTCAGCGTGTTAAAATTAACAACAAACTTCAAATTTTTGCAATAAGTTGAGTAAATGAAATACACTAAGGAATGCAAAAATATAGATTTTTTTCTTTTTATTTTTTTCCTACTTTCTTTAAAATTCTAATTATTCCGTTAAATTATAAAATTATAAAAAGGAAGCAGTTACAAAATTAAAAAAAAACAACTAATATCTAATATCTAACAAGAAATAATTACAATAATTTGAATTTAAAAGAAAGAAAATTACTTAAACTTTAATCAATAAAATTTTTGAAAAAAATGATGCATAGAAAATAGTATTGAATAAATTAAAAATAGCTAGCAGTTAGCTGCACTATATAACAGGTTATAATTTAAATACCATTATCCATATAATTAAATTTCTCAAAATGTAATAATGGCAGTACATATATGCATCCATACATACATACATACATACATACATACATACATACATACATACATACATACATACATACATACATACATACATACATACATACATACATACATACATACATCAGTGAGGTTTTCATAATGCTCTAAGGTTTTATGTAGACATTTCAAAAATGGCTTCTTTTTTAATGATTGCAGTGTTTTTGAACAATTTCTTGGTGTCTAATTACAGTGAATTTTAGTAACTTCAGTATCTTGAAGCAGGCACTACATTTTCTCTTCATTTGTTATCATAGAATTAATCTTCTGTATCAATATCCCACAATCTGCTCTATTTTGACTTTTCACAAATTTTATTTTTAATTACTTCTCTAGCAATTAAAAGTATGTCTGTAACACAGTACAACATTACATCAAAAAAGAACCCTTCTTTACAAATGTTTTTTACAAAATTAACAGTCTCACTAAAATAAGTTTTAAAAAATAATGCTTTTTTGGCAGATAGACCACTAGATTGACCCCTTTGAATCCATAGTTTAATTAAGTCTTTGTCCACTAGTGCTGTTTGTTTAAAGTTTGTTAATTTAGCATTAATCATTTATAAGCAATGAATCACAAAATTGACTTAGTTAAAGTTCACTAAGTTAAATTTTTTTAAAAAAAACATTGTATATGTGTTAGATAAGTATGTTGCATTACTGCCATACTTTACATTTAAGAGTTTAACTGGGCATTCAAATATAAATTTATATTGTCTTTGAGTAAAATAGGAGTTAGTTTTTCTATTTTTAAAAAAAATTATAAAAAGAGTATAACAGTATCAGTAAAATTTTTTCTCAAAAATTTTGCAACAAAAAATTCTCTTATTTAAAAACTTTCTGAATACTCATATTTGGTTAACTGCTTTTAAAAAACTTTTACTTGAACACCACTTTTTGAACCGTTTATGTATTTTTTAGATTTAAATAAGCTTAACAGATAAAATTTATCTTTTGAGGGATGATTTACTTTATATGGATTTTGTTAAAAGTTTTTGGTATAAGCTAGTTTTCAAAAAAGCACTAATTTTTAAATATGTGTTGTTTGTTTTTTTTTGTTTTTGTTTTGTTTTTTTTTTTTTCAAAAAAAAAATTTTGAAATATTGTTTTTTATAAAATGTTATTTTTGCAAGAAACAATTTCAACTTTTTTGAAGCAAGGTGTAAAAATGTTCTGAAATAATTTTAGAGTTGTTGATGTCATAATTTTTAAATTTATTCAAAGAAATTTATTCTAAAAAAAGACATTCACTTTATATTGATATTAAACTTGGTTTTAAAAACAGTTTGAATGTTTAGTATAGGGATAGCAGGCTAAATTTGTTATATCAAATATAAAGTTTGTTACATAAATCTGGAAAAATGTGGAACTCTAATAATGCAGTAGTTATTTAGGGTGTCTCAAAAGTTTAAATTACATTTTTCTGGCCTTATAATATTACCTGCATATTCTTCTGGCCTTATAATATTTCCTGCAAATTTGAAGTAAATTAAAATAACATATAGGTGTCCCCCAGGGTCAAGAAGTTTCTGAAATAACTGTATAAGTTTTGTTTAAAATGCCTGATTTGAAACTTTTAAATCATAAAAAGCTTTAAAAGCAAACTAAACTTGAAAATCATAAAAAGTTGTCAAGATTCATAATTTTTCACAATGTAACATTTTCACCTTTACTTACTTGACCTTTGTGTGTATTTTGTGTAAATGTAATTGTCATGCTACCTGGCACTAGGCAGACATTTTTCATGTAAACATCTTTTGTGTTTTCTAATAATTGTTTAATAATTTTGAAAATGTCTATTACTTGGTCTCTAAAATTGTTGCATGTTGTTATATTCATAATCCACTTCAAAAGTACCAGAACTACTGCCATAGCTGTCAGGAAAGACAGCTATGGCAGTAGTTTTGGTACTTTTGAAGTCTTGGAAATGTGATGCGCTTGTGATTTTGATGTACTTTGGCATGATGGTTTCAGAAGCAGGCAGACATAAAGGAGCCTGCACACTTTTAGAGAGAGCTATTGGTAGCAGCTTGGTGTAGATGGCCTGTTGCCATCACATGTTTAAAGCACATTTATCTGATGCTTTTGCACTGTTTTTTTCATCAACTGGGCCATCCAAAAGGTGATTATAAAAAACTTCTCCAACTAGCTGCAAGTCTGGTTGGTTTTGTTGACAATGCTTCAAAAACCTAGTGCCTTTCATAGACTGCATCAGATGGTCAAGGATATCTGCACAGTGAAAATGGAATTGTTTTTTGATGGTATCAAATTGGTTGAGAAACTAAACTTCAACAGATTTGTGGTTAGCATCTACTTAAGACTAGTAGTTGCTGATGCACCATATGTTATTCAACTCATCCAAAGGCTTGATGTTAATGGTGATGTTGTTTTCAGACTTTTGATCTCAAGATGATGATGTGCCACTCATAATACTTGAGCCTAGAGCTGGTAATCATCTCTTTGTTTTCTCATTATCTCTTATCAGGAAAAGGCATAAAATGGGTCAGCAAAATGGAGATTATGGAGGACTGCATCTACTTAAGACTATGTCCCATGCATTGCATGAATTATCTATCTCTAGAAGTTTTTTCAAAACAACTAAAAATTGAAACCACCAAAGATTCTAGTTGCAGAGAGTGCACACAAGACTGCATATGAGTTGGTTGTTAATTTAGTTTGTGTTGATGACTATATCAAATGTGGTGTTGCATTTTATGTAGAATTTAAATGCTACAATAACAAAGTGCAACAGTACCTTTTGCATGTTGTGGAAAAATTACAGGAGTGACTTTGCAAAGTGCAATAGTTTGACTCCTAAAGGTCAATTAATTGATGTAAGAAAATCAAGTGTTATCATAAGACAGTTGAAATTTCAGGAGGGTATGCAAAACAATTTTCAAACAAAAATGTTTCTTCCTTCTTTTGGGACACCCAAGTAGTTTATTAAGGGTATAGCTTTAAAGCCTTACATGAGGTCATCCCATTGTGAGATAAAAAGGTTTCCATCTGCTATGACAAAAATCACTTTGTACTTTTAGATGAAATTTTAGAGCTTTGATTAACTTTGACTTAAACATCAGTGATATTGATCTTAAGAATATTTGAAGATTCATTACTTAAGTTTTTTTTCCTAGTGAATTGAATTTGATTCTTACATGGTTCCTAAAATTGGTTTAAATGAAGCTAATTGTAGGCTATTCGAAGTAATAATGCTTCAGTTTTACCAGTGAATTACTGCAATAAAGCTGATTTTATCAAATCCAGCTATTTCTCATTGCTAAATATTATTCATTTTGTGCTAATTTTCTGTTATTCTTTTTTTAATTCTATATTATGGTAAAAACTTATCATTTCACTTAATCCCTAGGCCCTTTTTTTGTTTTTTGAGAGTTATGTTTAAAATTATATGCTGTTGCTGATTTTCATAAAGGATTTATACCTATGAATTAGGTCTTTTTGATTATAATTACTTTTTTACTATTTTGAATTGTTAAAAAATAAAACCTTTTTTGTTGTTCAAAGTAATATTTTACAAAATCCTTAATCATTTTGATGATGTTATTTGGTTCAACTGAGTGATTTAATAAAACAATGAAGAGCTATTGGAAAGACAATTACATTAGGTTAGAGGTTGTAAAGTTTGAAGCCCATGCAAATTTAATTTCAATAAAGAACATTTTCTTAAATTTGTAATTTTATTTACTTAAATTTATTTTTAGTTTAGATATACTGCCAGGTTTTCAGAATTTTATAAATTTATTTGATCATCTTTCTCTTCAGATACATTAAGTCGGATGGAAACTTTAAACACTTCTGAAAACATTCAACCAGCAACATCTGTGTCAAGTATTGCTTATAGCAGTAGTTGTAGTAGTGATGGCATAACACTTGATTGTCAATATCCTAACAGTGACAACAAGGTGCCATTTAATGAATATGATTGGCTGATGTCAAATGAAACTGAAAGCTATGCTAACTTCAAATGGGAGCAAAAAAATCTAGTTGGGTGTGGTGATATTGGAAGGGTAATATCTTTTATTTTGTTTTAATAAACACAATTCAACACAAAAAAAGTCACTTGTTTTATGTTAATTTGGTTTTGTAAAGTTCGAAAATGACACCCATTTTTCCCACTCTCTGTAAAAAATCAGAATTAATATTTATGGTGATTTCTAAGAAATTTTTTGTGGGTATTAATATGCACATATGGTAGAGTAGCTATATATAATTTCAAAATCTTTTAGTTGGAATGATTAAAAGAGTGCACAAACTTATATAAATGGACTTGAATTTCAATAATGAAATTTTTTCCCAGAGGAAAAACTGTTTAAGCTGTTTGACATTGACAACTGTTAAAAGTTTCTCTAAAAGTTTGACTATTTTGAAAGAAAAGGTTTATTGCCTGTATTGTTCAATTTTAACTCTATCCAGATAAAGCCACACACTCAAAATTCTATGAACTGTAGGTGTTTGATAAATAATGTGCTAAAAAAAGATTTACAAAGTGTTTTACAATCATTACTTGTGGTCTGAGTCACTTCTGTAAAGCTGGTTTATGACATAACTTGCAAGCATTATTTCAAATGACCCATCAGATTGAGCCGAGGGATTAGAGGTAAAATGTTACCAATAACATTAGGTAACAGATGTTGATTTTCGATTGAAAGGCTTGAAGTCTCAATAATTTGGTTTTAATGTTAAATCACAATTAACATTTAAACACCACTAATTTTGAAATATTTATTTTAACAAAAGTGATTATTGTTAATTTGCTTAGGACCATTAAAAGCACTTCTTTGGCAAGAAAATGGCTAAAGATAGTTTATGGGCAGAAGCATTTAGCTTTGTTGGAGGTTTTACAATACATTTTAGTATCCATTATTGTATCTATAAACTCCAAGCAGTTGATTCCTTTATATTTTACATCCTTTTGTTTCACCAAACCACAACCATGTTTATTTGACTTTCATTTAAATATTTCTTTGATGGGGATGTTTCTATTTTCTTATAATTCTATCGCTTAAAAATACCAATGTTTTTTTTACTTGTTATTGATATATAAGTTTATAACATTTGTTAATCTTAAGTATAAAAATATTAAATTGTAAATTGTACCATCTTTTTTTGTTTTTGCATCAACAAAAATGCGCTTTGAAAGAAAAATATTAATTTCAATTCAATAACAATATGGTCATAGTCCATATCACAGTGGCCCAAGTTGTTTTGTCATATTTTGAGATAACTAAAAAAACTGAGTATCATCAGTATTACTATGTTTATGTTTCTTTTGAACCTATATAACATTTTGTTATTTCAGCCCTGTTAGATAATAACCAAAAAAAAACAATTTTTTTTATATCATAGAGACGTAGTAGGATTTAGGTGGAATTAAAACTCCTTAATGTGTTTTTTAACAGCTTTAGAAGTTTCACAAAATTTTTAAAAGGAACCTTAAATGAATGTACTTCACTCAATTAGTAACTTACCTTGAGTTATTAAATATATACAAATGGAAATCTGTTAGTTCAGGATCAAACTAACCCATCTACAACAACCAGAACAAAATCAGTTAATGGAATTAACATTATTGGTTGCATATACTACATATTAGGACAACCATCTTTTGGTGGAAAGTTGGTTGTCCTAACATATAGTTAAGGGAAAAGAACTTGCAAATTATTATTTTTTTTTTTTTAATCTTCAGTTTGTATGATATCATTATTAAGTGGGCTCACAAAGTTTCTTTTAACAGGTACTGGATAAGTTAGGAATTAGATGATATCTTAGGCTGTCAAAGAAGTATTTGTTCAGAGTGCATTTTTCCTCATTACAAAAGCGTTTTGAAAAAGTACTTAATTGTTTTGCCATCATCAAGAGTGCAAAGTTCATGACAAATTTTTCTTTCAAAAAAAAAAATTATTCCTAATGAAAAAAAATCTTTCAGAAAGAAATGTAAAAGCTATTGAATTCTGTTCCCTTTAATTCTTCAATATATTGCAACATAGCTTAATGTAAATTAAAAGTCTATAAATCTTGAGAGCTTGCAAAATTAGAAATGTTTAAAAAAATGGTCTTATAAAAAAAGGGGTAAATTATGAAATTTATTTGTCCACAAACAACTCTAACTTTTCTTACAACTAGAAGAAGAAAAGTTCTGTTGGCCTGTGTAATAACTATTATTATTTAAGAAAGTTTTCCAGAAATAATATTTTTACATAATATTTTTTTGTTTGTTAGGTTTATCATTGTAAAGATTTAAATACTGGCAAAGAATGTGCTGTTAAATGCATTGATATTGTACCAATCAACAATACCATATTGAAAGAGGTGGAAGAACTTCAAAATGGAATCAACCTTTATAAAAATTTGAATCATGAGCGAGTTGTGAAATATTTTGGCACATCTCAAACTGAAACATTTCCAGGTGTAATATCCTTCTCTATATTTATGGAGTATATGGAAGGGGTAAGTGGATTTTATAGGTCCAATTTTATTTCACTTTTTTAAGATTACACTTTTTACTATAATATTTTAGTTTTGTTGATGAATTGTCTTTTCCAAAAGTTTCTTGTTGAATTGTCTTTTTTGACTTTTTTTTGCTTGTTTTACTTCACCTATTTAGCTGTTTGTCATTTAAAAGTTTGTGATATTTATGTCACCAATAATTTACAAAACTTTTTACTGTGAAAATAGTTTCATCTGCTGAGTATTAAAGATTTAAGCTGAAACATTTTTGGTTTTAAACTTATGACACAGCTAAACTTGATAGTTAGATAGGTGGCAGATAGTACTAGAGGAGAAGTATTGAAGAAGCATTCTGTTGTAGGAGTGTCCAAAAGTAATGATATAATGAGTTACATACAAAAGTAAGATGAGGTTTTGTCCTCCTACGGAAGATTTTCATGTTTTTGGTGCCTGGCTAGTCATTGCTTCTCAATGACACAAACAACAGGTTAGAGGAAGTCTTTGATATATGTTTGAGCACTTATGGTTTTTTCCTTACCTATGCAGTGGACCAGGTGGTGACCTATTAATTTAAACATGGTGGTGACCATGTAGGCTCTAATTGGCCTCACCAGACAACTACTCTTTGGGATTCTCCAACACCTGCACTTGATAAATTTAATTTCTTGCAACAAAAGTGTGTCAAGTATATCAAGGGTTTGCTGTCCATCAAAATGCCACACAATTTTCATTTACCTTTGTTGACTTTGGACAAAGTCTGTTGGTAAAAGGTGACTTGTGTTGCTTTTGGAATTGTCTTAGGCTGATTGGGTATATAAGTTATTGAAGACAAAGATTGTCATGAATGGTTCTTTCAATGGTGCCATTAGTCAGCAGTTTTTAGACTCTAAATTGATGTAAAGATAATAGAGGATCATTGGCAATGAGATGCTGTGGCATTTGGAAAGTGCTCTTGCTAGAAAGCCTAAAAAATCTAACTACACATACATTCAAGTTTCAAAAGAAAGCATAATATGCTTATTTTATGCTTTAACTCTACATCACATGATTAGTTCTTTGAGACCTTTTTTTTTAACAAAAATTTCTGGATACCCCTAAGTTAAATTTAAAATTTTTAAAAGTAAAATGTAATTTTTATGATTGGAGTTTCTGTAATTACAGATTGATTTGTTTGCTTTAAGATAACAGCAAAATTGCAGTTTTAGCAAACTTAAATAGCAAATTAGGAAGAAAAATATCAGATGTTGCGTTACTGTATTTCTATTGAAAGTTTTTAAAAAAGTTATAAATCACATTTTCTTTTTAGGGATCGCTTCATGATAAATTATTAAAAGATGGTGCTTTAGAGGAAAAAGTGGCATCATCTTACTGTTATCAAATTCTTGAAGGGATTAACTACTTGCACTCCCAAGACATCATCCACAGAAATATTAAAGGTTTTTTGTTTGTTTATAATACAAAATGTATGTTTTATTAAACGTGAACTCAAAGTTGTATAAATTATCTTTAGTACTGGACACCAGTAGTATTTTAAGGATAGAGGTAAAGTATTAATTTTGATCAAGTAAAGGGAAACTGGTATCATGTGCAGAAGACTATTTAAAACTTATTAAATGAATAACTTGAAAATTTAACAATAAATTTGAATAATAGGTATTACATCATTTTTACGCCAGGTAAATATTTATTGAAAATGTAAATTTAATGCAAATATAAATTTTTTTGTACTTACACAGGTGCCAATATACTACTAGACTCAGGTGGTAACTGCAAGCTTGCTGATTTTGGTGCTTTGAAACAAATTCCAGTAAAATTGTTTTATACGAATAAAAATTTTTTTATAAGTATAATTACTTAGTAAAAATCTGTTTATTTTCTAATAAATAATATCTTTCAGACTTTTATGAAACGTTTCAAATGCTTGGCTTGTCTTGAGACACCTTACTGGTTAAGCCCTGAAGTTATAAAAGGTGATGTATACAGTATGAAGACTGATATATGGTGAGTACAACTACGGATCATTAGTTAAATGCAGAACTACTTAATTACGGTAATTACATATTTTTCCTTTTTCTTTATAGGTTGTTAGGATGTACTGTTATAGAGATGCTAACAACAAAACCACCTTGGTTTGAACTTAGACCATGCGCTGTCATTTTCAAGATTGGACTTGGGCCAACAATACCCATTCTACCTGATGGTTCCTCAGTCGCATGCAAAAAGTTTGTAGATGACTGTTTAAATAGGTAAAAATGAATATTTCTTTTTATTTTTTTTATTTTTAATGAGTTTTGAATTTCCATAGTTTTAAAAATACTTTGCTACAATTTTGATGAAAAGGCAAACTTTTTAATTTCTCATTTAGGGACCCTTCATTAAGACCTACGGCAACAGAATTGCTCTCCTATGCATTTGTTCAAAGGGGTTGAGTTACATCATGTACTTACATAAATGTAATTTTTTTTGTGGAAAAATTGAATAATTTGCTCATTCGATTTGTCATCACTGTCATCGTTGTAATATTTACGCTTTTTATTTACGAGATGTCAAAATTGTCTTTATTTATTTTTGAAATACATATAGAATCTTGAAATTGTTTCACTTTTATTAAATGGCAAGTATTTTTTGTGCTTTTTTTCCTCTGTGATGTTGCGAGTTTTTTAAATTGCCTCTTCACAACGTTCAAAAAAAGGTTTAGATTTAAAAATGTATGATATAGCAGAATTTTTTTGTCTTAAAAGGCGAAAGTGGCCGAGATTAAGGTAAGTAACCATCTAAATTTTAATTTTTTAAGAAGTAGTAAGAATTTACTGGAAAAACTACCAAAAATGTTAATTTTATACAAAGAAATGTTTAGAAAGATTACAATCGGTTACAAAGCGGCCTAATTGAGAAGTGTTTAGAAACACTTCTCAGTTAGGCCGCTTTGTAACCGATTTGATAACAAACTTATTCTTGCAATAGCTGCATTTGTTTATCTCTTTTCAACCTATCTTGAATGTTTTCAATGAATTGAGAAAAAAGACCTTTTTTTTCAGGAGGTCTTTGGTAGCATCTAACCTTCAAAAGTAATCCAAAAAATTTTAACTTGAAATTATTAATTTACATTAATTTACAGCTAATATTTAATAGAAATACATATGTTAGAAATTTTACCTGCTGATTTTGGAGACATAGCATAACATCAAGTAAGAGTTATATTTTTTTTGAGCCAAGAGAGTAGGTAAATTAATTTGAAATGCAGAGTGCTTTTTTTCAAGACTTTTAAGCCATTTAAAAGTAGCCATCTAAAAAACTACCCAATGTATAGAAAAAAACAACAACACAAGAAATGTTATTTTTAAAAAATAAGAAAAGTATATATTTTTGCAATAAAACTACAATTAAAAATACGTGTGCTTTAATGTTTTAACCATGAAATCATTATCAGGTACTTAATAGGATATACAAATAAATGCAACAAGGACCCTTAAAATGGAATAACTACCATTGAATTACCATTAGGATGATTCTTAGAACTACCTTTGCGATTGGGAATCAGAACTGATCATTTTGGTTATTTATTTGTTACGTAGCAATTTGACAAGCTAACAACTTTTTTTTTTAACGGATCTCAGAAACAATTTTAACCCATGATGCAGAAACTATCCGGGTCAACGTCATAGCCAATGAAAGAGAAGAATAAATCAATCTTTGTTCGGTCGAATTTTATTCGAGGTTATACAAGCACTGGAGATGTAGCCAGAGAATAGCCTTGTATTCGTGTAAAACATTGCGGCGAAACACGTTTTTAGGAGATCCTTGAATCGATCACGGGACTGGAGAGGCCTAGTTGAATTATTACCAGCTAAATTTGTATGGCATTGGCGCGAGTACCTACGTAGTTTTTGTTTTGATACGATTACCTTAAATATTGGTTGCTTGAAGCCTGAACAAAATTAGCCAACTTCGATGGCCACCATAGTTGTTAGCTTCCCAAACATTGATGAAGTTCATGTGTTGTACTAAAGATGTTGTATGTAAAACTCCAGGAGTGAAAAAACTGTTAAATCATACCAGTTTAAGTTAAAAAAGGTTGAAGAGAAAATTGTTTGGAAGAGCAGTCAAGGATGCCCCAACAGCCTTTTAAGAAAAGTTACTACCTCTTAGATATTTGATAAAAGATGAGATTATTGCGAATTGGCAGAGCTGGCCATTCTATATCGTGATAAAGGACTCGAACTCAAAGTATAGGTATGACCATCAACAGACTTAAGCTTCATGTGAAAGGGCTCACATATATTTTCTATGCAGATGGAGAGCTTTTTGCAACGTTTAACAAAACATCACAAATTAATCATCATGGGCACATTAATTTTGTGAATAGTTTGAGTTCTCTGTACCATTTCATTGCAGCTCGATCAAGTTCTTGAAACTCTCGCCAATCTCTCTTCAAAAACTTTTTTTAAAGTTCCTGGAACATTGGCCTTCTTATTAGGTAATTTGAAAGATATATAAAAAGTATCTTTATAAGAAGCAATATTTAAAACGTCTTATTTATAATTCTTAATCGTTCGTCCACAGTATTATTATATAATAGAAGTACTTAGGACGAATGACCTTAACCTTTAACAATTAACCCTTTATTTTACCTTAGTAGTCCCAATACATTAAAGCTAAACCCCAACCTCCTCAATCCTTTTATTTAACACTAGAACCCTTCTACCAAACTACACGCCTCACGCTAACAGAGAACACACTACCTCCCACGAACATCTAACATGAAACAAATAAAAACACTTACAAGAAGACCCCCCCCCCCCCCCTTAGATTAACACAAATGCAATGGCAATTTGAAGCAATGTTCGAAATATCATTAGAGTTTCAAATTCTCATTGGAAGGCAAACCTCTCTTAGTTCAGTGGAAGAACTTAAACAAAATGAAAAAAACCTGGTCCAGAAATACGTATATGAATCGTATTCTTTTGAACTACAGGCGAAGATTAAAAGTTTTATCTTTTAAGTAAAATGCCAATAACGAGCTTCATTTCATTCAACTTTAGGCGGCTGTGGGGGCTGTGGATACTACTTGTTGATTATAAACTGTTATTCATGTTAAGCATCAGCATTTCGTTTTTCCAATAAAAATGATAACAAATAATGATAACAAATAATGATAACAAATAATGATAACAAATAATGATAACAAATAATGATAACAAATAATAATAACAAATAATGATAACAAATAATGATAACAAATAAAAAGTACACATTTTAGATTGTCTTTTGGATATATTGAATTTTTGTATGGAACTTTTTTCAAGGTAAGACAGCAGAGTTTTTAGTGTGGAGAATTTATAAATGAATAGATTTGCTTGGTTTTAAAAAAAAAAATTAATGCAACAAAAAAACACATTTAAAAGCATTTAAAACCTCTTAAAATATTGAAACTTATTTTAAAACATTTTAGTAAACTGAAACACATTTTCGAAGGATACTTTAAAGCATGCTTTGAAACAACTTTAAATATTTAACTTTAGATGGTGAATTTAGAAAGAGTAAACTCTGTTGAGATTTTGCAATTCATACTTCCCTACTCATTAAATTGAAATTTTTCTCAGAATCTTTTTAACAGTTTCCGTTAAAGAGTCAATTTCTGAGAGAAAATTTTTATGATAGTAGACCCGAGAAATAGGCCTGTAAATTGAGCCGAACGAGCCAAGCTTGCCAGGGCTCGGCTTGGCTCGTTTACATATTAAGAGTTGTTAGGCTCGGCTCGAGCTCGTTTCGAACATGAGATTCTTTGTTCGAGCTCGGCTCGTTAAGGATTAGTATTGTTTGGGCTCGGCTCGTTTTACATGTTGCTCGAGCTCGACTGGTTTAAAACTCGAAATAATTATTGTAACCTGTTAGTTTAAAGCTCGTTTAGTAAAAAAAAATTGTTCGTTTCCAGTGGGCATGCATCGTCCGCACGACGTCCGGAGGACGGTACAATGCCGTCCGTCGGTCCCCCGATATGAATGGACTTCCTACGGTCTTCTTATGGACTTCAATTTCCATACGGTCTTAAATTGTGTAAAAATTGACGTGTTTTACCTGAAGTGGTTTCTCTTAGCCAACATAAAATTAACAATGATGAAGATATTCCAAATGTTAGCACTAATGAATATAGTAGTTCAAACAATCAATGTTTTGATCTTAACTGCAGTTTTTTTAAAGTTCATGGAAAATGATAATAGCAGTGAGCATGACAGCAGTTCTTCCCATGAGCCAATCGAAGATTCTGTTTTAGTGAGCAATGATGAAAATGATATTTCTGATATAAACTCTTGTAAATCAATTACAGGAAAATTTTCTGATCACTTGAATTAGGATAATGATTTCTTAGGTTCCCAATTTTGTAAGTTATTAAATTTTTGGTCATTGACACATGGATGTACCCGACAATGTTTGAATGAATTGTTAGCACTTCTGATTGAAAACGGTCATTCTTTACCGAAAGATTCTCGTACAATATTAGGTAGAAAGAATAAAAACCAAGGCACACGTGAGGAAGCACAGGAGTTGGTTGATTTTGCAACTACGGCTGAGGATGTATCATCTTCTGATGATGCGAATTTCATTGGTGTCTTCTTTTTTTCATTAGTTTTAATAAATTTTGAGGTGGTTTGCAACTCACATAACTTTTTCCACTGAGATATAGTGTAATATTCAGCAAATTTTTATTATGTTTTTCTGCCTTAGATCCACAGAGTCTAAATAATAATAAGCAGAAAAAATCTTAAATTGTAAATTAATTTCTTTGGATAACTAAGTGGCTACTCTGTCCAGGGTTTTAGAGTTGTATATTTTTTTAGTACTGCCAAAGAAACACCCACGAACTATAAGTCCAGTTTGTTGCTTGTTTGTTATGCTAAAAGTTTATATCTTAATTTGATTTTTTTTTTTTTTTTAGTTTTGTTAATCCTTTTGTACTTCGAAATAGGTTTTATAGTTACATTTTCGATAAATAATTATATTAACTACCATGTCAAAATAGGTTACTATAAATAGGTAAATCAATTTTCAGTTTTTATGTGGTGTTTTTTTTTTTTTGTTGTTGTTGTTGTAATTATGGTATCATAATTCCTTTCTTTTTTTCTTTAAGATTTACAATTGACGCATTTATACGATTTATAAAAAGAAGCCTGATTACCTTTTATTGTAAATTTTTGTCACTTAAAATGATATAAATATATGCAATTAATTCAATTTTTTTTTAAATTTTCTCTATTTTATGCCTAATAATTTGTTGCACGTAACTTAGGGGATCTTTTTAAAAGGAGGGGGGGGGGGGGGAATATTGTCGTTTAGCGCATTTGTCAAATATCGAGTTACTTAAACTTTATAAGGTGTTTAACTAATTAATTAGCTTAGTTTGCATTTGCAACTTTTTTATGGAAAGAAAAAATTTTTAAACATGTAAATCATTGTTTTACATTTTATTATTTTGGTAAAAGGTCTTCATCAAAAACTTGATTACTCATAATAAAAATAACTCTATTCTCCTGACCACCATTAAGGAAAAAACGGGGAAGGGAAGTCCTTTATTAGTGTCAAAATATTTAAGATAATTAAATTTCGAGTAACAAAAGGAATTTTTAGTAAATGGTAGCAAATTACCGTTTACTAAAAACTATTGAAACAAAGAGGCCGTATATAAAAATGGTCAGATTAGTGCCATATATAGTAATGGTCAAATGTTCAGTTATTTTTAATAAATTAATTAGTTGTGTGCATTTAACGTTTTAAAAACAATTTCCTTTTTTTTAAGAAACATGTATCAAGGGGATACCAAAAAATTATTAGCTCATGTATAATTTACGTTCGCTGTATATCAATATTATTAGTTAAAGTTCATGCTATAAAAAATGTAACAAGAATTTAGCTTTACTTTTTCGTCAATTTAAAGCATAATGAAGTGTTATTATTTTGTGTCACTAACTAAAAACGTATTGTTTTGAACTTAGTAATGTCGAGGAAAATGGTTCTGCTTTACACTGATATGACCTATGTCAGTTGTAAATTACTCAAATAATGTTAAATAATTGGTGAATTATTTTACCTCCGCATACTTTTTATTTTAATTTTACAGATGGTTTAATTTTTTCAATTTGAAGGCGTTTTTCTAAAAGGGTATAGTTAAGGTTTCGCAACTTAAAATTGTGGAAAACAGCCACTATAAATTAAGTAACAGACCGACCATAACCCGTATTACGGGTTGCTTTTTGCAAGTGTTATTATGAAACGAAGGCTATTTGAAAATTACGAAACTGATGAAAACGAAGTCTTGTAATTTATGTTCATATATTGATAAATTTTAAATGAAAATCTATTTTTTTGCTTAAACATAATTTTTTCTTTAAAGTAACGGAATATTACGTATTTACAAAAATTTCAAATACAAATATTTTTTTTTTGTTTAACAAAACTTATTCTCACAATAACTTGTTGTATATGAACTTTTTTGTTTTTTAGAATATGATAAAATAAAATACCAATTCTGAGCAAAACTAAGTGTAAATTTTAATTTTAGTTTGTTTAAATTAAGTTTGTTTAAGGTGGCTCATATAGAAAAAATTTTTTTTTGAATAAAAGCAATTCCAGTGGTTCATATATATTTTAGTTTGCTTTTGATAATATAGAAAACTAAAAATTTGATAAAAAAACTTTAAGTAAGTTATATTTAAGACAAATTTTATCAAAATCAGTGTTAAAAGGGGGAAAATCTGAAAAAATTTAAAACACTGTTTCTTCATCAAAACACTGTTTCTTCATCATTTTTTTTCGAAACTCAATAATTTTTTGTTTATAGCTTCTTTATATTATTATCATTCATTTCTACTAAAACAAAAGAAAAATATTTAAAAAATCTCAAACTGGACACAATAATAAAAAATAAAAAATAAACTATGCATTTAAAAAACAGGTGTTTGGGGTTCTAAAAGTTATAAAATTATTCTTAGTTAATTATTTTAGTACATCTGAAATCTTTATGATCAAGGAACATGTACTGAAAATTTCAGCCAAAAAGCTTTTCTCAATCATGAGATATCCAGTTTTAAAGTTGCAAAAAAAAAGGAAAAATATTATTTAAAAATTTTCCGCTAAAAAGAAATTTTAATCATAAAAAATTAAACTTACCTATGAAAAATGTTAAATCTAACTAATAGTGGTAAATATTTTATGTAAAATGTATATATTTTCTAGAAGAATGATAAATTTTACATTGAATGATATATTAAAAAAAATCAAATTTTTCTAAAAAAATGAGTTTTTTTTCTATATGAGCCACCTTAATAGTATTGAAGACAAAGTATTTGTTGACAATTGCTAACCAACTTGACTTTGTTGTCAAGCTGGTTAGCAATTGGCATTTGTAATATAATATTGTTATAGTTTTTTTTATATAGTTACAGTTTATTTTTATATAGATTTTCAATCGCGTCATTTATTAACACCTTACATTCATTAACACATTAAATACATTAACACCTTACTTACATTAGCACCTTACATACATTAAAACGCTATAAGCATTTTGATGACTTTAATCACGACAGTTTTGACTTCTATTAGCATTAAGAAAGTTCTTAGCGGTGAACGATGTACATTTTAAAAGGTTTTACACAAATACGAAAGTAAATAATTAGAACTATTTATGTGAGAAAAAACTAGACTATGAAATAAGTTTTTAAAAAAACTGAAAGAAATAAAATAATGAAAAACAAAAACTAGAAAGTTAAAGAAATTAATTAAATAACAAAGTTCAAAATATTTAATATACTTTTTAAGTGCAATTTACGATTAAAAGTAACGTTTAAATTATGTATCTTTTAGTTCTTTGTTAACCAATGCATGGTGCTAGAAAGTTGATTACTGTAATTAAATTGCGCAAAAGAATTTACGTAAAGCGGATATGGACGTAGTTTCCTCGAAATATAAATTGAAAGCGAAACTCATGTAAAGGAGAAGAGAAAATGTAGAACTGAAACGTTGTGTTCGCTGCGAGAAAGCTACAATAACATAACTGCATGGTAAGCGGCAATGGTGTCTACCTACATTTTTGATATATTTTCTATTTTTGTAGCAAGATACCAGATATGTACATGCTGCATGAACTATTAGCTGACCGCTGTGAGTACACACAACTTAGGGCTTCCTTCTAGAATTATTTAATACATGAATGTAATTAATGGACATACTATTTAGTAAGAATATTAAATACAAAATAGGATTATTTTTTTTATTACATTTTATACTTTGTAATGTTCCATTTTTATCTTTTAAAATGTTTAAAATTTTTGAATACAGAGAAATATCTAAAGCAATCTCTATACTTTTTTACCTATATTATATACTATACTGTTTACTTGCTGTTTTATATTATGGTTACAGTTATAAAGAAATTAAATAAATATCACGATGCCAAGTTGCCAAAATATTTTATCTTAAAAAGAAACTCAGCTGCCAACCATAGAGCTTTGTTATTAACCTTCTAATGCACAGCATTAGGAAGTAAAAAACTAAAAGGTACATAAATTATATAACAAATGTTAATTATTTGGAATTACTGTACAAGCAATTAACAAATTGTTATACTGGCAGCTGCCAACAGTTCAAAGTTAGTTACCAATTAATATATATCAGCTGTGCTAGTTTTTGTGAAATCTTTTGCCTGTTTGGATTAAATTAAAATGTGATAAAATAAAAACAACAAACACTAAGTAAGAGAATGCTGTATAACATAAGGAGGAAGGAGTTGGTGGTGGGGAGGGAAAGATAAGAATGGAAATTTTATAAAGTTTTTACAAATTTAAACAAACACTTCTCTAAAAATGTTTTAAATACATGTGTATGGTAAAAAAAAAAAAAAAAAAGGAAATCCAAGAATTCACATTAAATTCAAATGAAATTCTTTGCATACAATCTTGAGTATACTGAGCATTGAGTTTAAATTGTAACTTTTTCCTTCATTAAGATGTTACATTGTAAAGTGTGTTGTTGAACAACTTAATCATTAATTTTAAGTTTTTGGTTTTTTGTTCTTAATTCACTTTCTATTACAAGAAGTTCTCTTTTAGGAAAAAACTATTTTAAAACAACGAATGCAATTACAATTGATAACATTTTAAATTTAAAGATTTGGAATAACTGGAAGATGTTGGGAGGTTATTTATCTGTAGAAGATATAAAGTTTGAGATTTTTGACAATGACATTTTTCAATCAATGATTGGGAAAGACTGGAAGATGTTGGGGCGTTGTTTATCTGTAAAAGATGCAGAGTTAGAAATTATTGACAATGAAGAAACCTGTTTGAAAGAGAAAGCGTACAGAATGTTACACCTGTGGAGAAAACATCATAAGTCTCCAACACTAAATGTTTTAGTAAGTGCATTGGAAGAGACAGAAAGACCTGATTTGATAAATATGATTATACCAAGTATGACTTCAATTATTTATTAACTAAAAGCTTTTGGCAATTATTCATATATAGAATAGCATCTTTAGTCACAGTTAGAAGCTGCATTAAAAATGTTTCTTAAATTGTCATTTTGTTTTAATTTTGACAGGGAATATTGCTGTTTGTGCATCCAAAAAGTGTTGCATTTTTGCAATACTATGCATTTAAGATTTAAACTGGGTATTCAATTATAATTTACAATTTACAATTTAGAATTGTTGATGTCATAATTTTTAAATTTATTCAAAGAAATTTATTCAAAAAAAGTTTTTCTTTTTATCTTTTTTAATTACTAATTTAACAGATGATTAACTTTTCCATTAAAAAAGGAGCCTTTTAAAATATTTTTAAAAATAGATAATCAAGCTAGGTATTATTTTTTATTGTTGCATGTTGTTATATTTATAATCCACATTTATAATCAACATATGGTTGAACCAGTGCATAACTTGTTTGGTTTTTATGATAAGTTTGTTTAATTATTATATTCATCTAACCATGTTCAGCTGCTTAAAATCTAATCAAATGCAAGCATCGGTAGACTATCATTAGTTCAAAAAAGCAGTTTATGAATTCACCAGAAGTATTTTTTTGTTATCATGTGTTTAAGCTTTTTACATTTTAGTTTAGATGTACTCCCAGGTTTTCAGAGTATTTTACAAACTTATTTGATCATCTTTCTCTTCAGATACATTAAGTCGGATGACAACTGTAAACATTTCTGAAAACATTCAACCAGCAACATCTGTGTCAAGTATTGGTTATAGCAGTAGTTCTAGTAGTGATTGCACAACACTTGATTGTGAATATCTTAACAGTGACAACAAAGTGCCATTTAATAAATATGATTGGCTGATGTCAAATAAAACTGAAAGCTATGCTAACGTCAAATGGAAGCAAATAAATCTAGTTGGGTGTGGTGAAATTGGAAGGGTAATATCTTTTTTTTTGTTTTAACAAATGCAATTCAACACAAAAAGACACTTGTTAATGTAATTACGCTTTGTAAAGTTCAAAAATGACATCCATTTTTCCCATTTCAGTTCTTTTTATTCCTCACACAATCATTTCCTAAAAAGCCTAAAAGTTGTCAGTAACATTAAAAATGTGTAGTTAGTATCAAAACATGGCTATCAACACTTTTGTGTGATTTTGATGCTTGCACTTTGCAATATGTGTAATCAATTTCTTCTTATTACTTGTTTGTTTAGGAAAAAAAAATGCTTGCTTGATGCACCATTTTCAGAAAGTCTACTTTGATTCCTAAATGACTTGGTATTTAAATTCTGTGTGGATTTTCTCACTTCTTTTAAATATTTGTTTGATGGGGAAGTTTTTGTTTTATCATTCTATAGCTTAAAAGTACCAATGTTTTTTACTTGTTATTGATTTATAAGTTTCTAACATTTGTTAATCTTAAGTATAAAAATATTAAATTGTAAATTGTACCATCTTTTTTTTTTTTGCATCAACAAAAATGCGTTTTGAAAGAAAAATGTTCATTTCAATTTAACAACAATATTGTCACGGTCATATCACAGTGGCCCAAGTTGTTTTGTCATGTTTTGAGATAACTAAAAAAACTGAGTATTATCAGTATTACTATGTTGATGTTTCTTTTGAACCTTTCATAACATTTTGTTATTTAGGCCCTGTTAAAAATTAACAAAAAAATAACAATTTTTAATTTATCCTAGAGATGTAGTAGGATTTAGGTGGAAATAAAACTTGTTAATGAATTTTTTTACAGCTCCCCAAAATGCTTAAAAAGAAACCTTAAATAAAAGTACTTCACTCAAGAAGTAAAACATGTACTTACCTTGAGTTATTACATCTTTGAAGTTTATATATACAAATAGAAATCTGTTAGTTCAAGATCAAACTTACCCATCTACAACAACCAGAACAAAAGCAGTTAATGGAATTAACATTATTGGTTGCATATAGTATATGTTAAGAGAACTATCTTTTGGTGGAAAGTTGCTGTTCTTATTTGAAGAATGCAAGGTGTATTAGCTTCCAAGTTTTAATGCTGAATAAGGCAAAGGATCTTGCAAATGTTATTCTTTTTTTTTTTTAATTTGTAGTTTGTATGCCATCATTAAAAAGAGGGCACACAAAGTTTCTTTTAACAGGTACTGGATAAGTTAAGAATGAGGTGAGATCTTAGCCTGTCAAAAAGTATTTGTTCAGAATGCATTTTTTCTTATTACAAAAACGTTTTAAAAAGTACTTAATTTTTTTGCCATCACCAAAAGTGCAGAGTTCATGACTAATTTTTCATTCAAAAAAGTTTATTATTCCTAATGAAAAAAAATCCTTCAGAAAGAAATATAAGAGCTATTGAATTCTGTTCCCTTTGATTCTTTTATATAGATCTTGAGAGCTTGCAAAATTAGAATTGTTTTAAAAAAATTGGTTTAATAAAAAAAGGGTTAAGTTTTGAAATTTAATTGTCCACAAACAGTTCTAACTTTCTTTACAACTAGAAGAAGAAAAGTTCTGTTGGCCTGAGTAACAACTATTATTATTTAAGAAAGTTTTCCAGAAATAATATTTTTACATAATATTTTTTTGTTTGTTAGGTTTATCATTGCAAAGATTTAAATACTGGCAAAGAATGTGCTGTTAAATGCATTGATATTGGACCCATTGACAATACCATATTGAAAGAGGTGGAAAAACTTCAAAATGAAATCAACCTTTATAAAAGTTTGATACATGAGCGAATTGTAAAATATTTCGGCACATCTCAAGCTGAAACATTCCCAGGTGAAACATCCCTCTCTATATTTATGGAGTATATGGAACGGGTGAGTGGATTTTTTAGGTCCAATTTTATTAAACTTTTTGAAGATTAAATTTTTTACTAAATAATATTGTAGTTTTCCTAAATAGAAAAAGCTCTTTAATGTTGTATCATTGAGTTACATTTGTCCATCAAAGGTTTCTTGTTGAATTGTCTTTTTTGACTTTTTTTTGCTTGTTTTACTTCACCTATTTAGCTGTTTGTCATTTAAAAGTTTGTGATATTTATGCCACCAATAATTTACAAACTTTTTACTGTGAAAATGGTATCATCTGCTAACTATTAAAGATTTAAGCTGATACATTTTTGGTTTTAAATTTATGACACAGGTAAACATGATAGTTAGATGATACTTGTAAACATGAAAGTCAGATAGAAAGTGGCAGATAGCACTAGAGTAGAAGCATTCTGTTGTAGGAGTGTCTAAAAGTAATGGCTTAATGAGTTATAAACAAAAGTGTAACATTCATATTTTTGATTTAATTTAATGCTCAAAGTATTTGCCTTTAATATCTATGCATAGTTACTTTCTCTTGATACTTCTCAAATGTTTTTAGCTTTCTCTTCTATGGTTATTGCAACTGTAGTCAGCATTTTTAGGCTTCCGACTACTTTATTGTCATTTAGGTGTTGTTTGATTTTGCTAAAAAGCCATATATTACAAGGTGCCAAGTTCGGTAAGTGGAGTGGATTGTTGATTATTGAAATGGCTTCGTTGTTCGGGTAGACTCTCAAACAACTTTTTTGAGATGAGGTTTTCTCCTCTTATGGGAGACTTTCATGTTTTTGGTGCCTGACTAGTTATTGCCTCTCAATGACACTAGCAACAGGTTAGAGGAAGTCTTTGATATATGTTTGAGCGCTTATTGTTTTTCCTTTATCCATGCAGTGGATCAGAAAGGGACATGTCAATTTAAACATGGCAGCAACCATGTAGGTTCAAATTGGCCTCACCAGACAACTGCTCTTTGAAATTCTCCAAAACCCGCACATGATAAATTTATTTCCTTGCAACCAAAGTGTGTCAAGTATATCCAGGATTTGCTGTCCGTCAGAGTGCGGCACAATTGTCATTTACATTTGTTGAGTCTGGCCAAATTCTGTTGGCAAAAGGTTACATGCGTTGCTTTTGGAGTTTTCTTAGGCTGATTGGTTATATAAGTTTTTGAAGACAAAGATTATCATGAATGGTTCTTTCAATGGGACCATTAGACAACTGTTTTTAGACTTTAACTTGATGTAAAGATAATAGAGGATCATTGTTAATGAATTGTTGTAGCCTTCAGAAACTGCTTTTGCCAGAAAGCCTAGAAATTTAACTACATACGCAATCAAGTTTCAAAATAATGCTTGAAATGCTTTATTTTATGCTTTAATTCTGCATCACATGATTAGTTCTTTGAGAAAGATCTTTCTTTTAACAAAAGCCTCTGGATACCCCTAAGTTAAGTTTTAATGTAAAATGTAGATTTTATGATTGGAGTTTCTGTAATTACAGATTGATTTGTTTGCTTTGAGACAACAGCAAAATTGCAATTTTAACAAACTTAATTAAATAGTGACTTAGGAAGAGGAATATCAGATGTTGCGTTACTGTATTTCTTTTAAAAGTCTTTAGAAAAAGTTATTTAAAAATCGCATTTTCTTTTTAGGGATCGCTTCATGATAAATTATTAAAAGATGGTGCTTTAGAGGAGAAAGAGGCATCATCTTACTGTTCTCAAATTCTTAAAGGGATTAACTACTTGCACTCCCAAAACATCATCCACCGGAATATAAAAGGTCTTTTCTTTGTTTATAATACTAAATGTACATTCAACCAAACGTGAACTCAAAGTTGTATAAATTATCGTTAGAACTGGACACTAGTATCAAGTTTAGTACTGAACACTAGTAGTATTTTAAGGATATAAGTAAAGTATTAGTTTTATCAAGTAAAGGGAAACTGGTATCATTTGCAAAAGATTATTAAAAAGTTACCCTTAAAAATAACTTGAAAATTTACAAATAAATTTGAATGATAGGTATTATATCATTTTTACGCCAGGTAAATTTTTATTGAAAATGTAGCTTTATTGCAAATTGAAAATTATTTGTACTTACACAGGTGCCAATATACTACTAGACTCAGGCGGTAACTGCAAACTTGCTGATTTTGGTGCTTTAAAACAAATTCAAGTAAAATTATTTTTTTCAAGTAAATTTTTTTTATAAGTATAATTACTTAGTAAAAATCTGTTTGTTTTCTAATAAATAATATCTTTCAGACATCTATTAAATATTTACGATTCTTGGCTTGTCCTCAGACACCTTACTGGTTAAGCCCTGAAGTTATAAAAGGTGATGTATATGGTGTGAAAACTGATATATGGTGAGTACAACTACGGATCATTAGTTAAATGCAGAACTACTTAAGTACGGTAATTACATATTTTTCCTTTTTCTTTATAGGTTGTTAGGATGTACTGTTATAGAGATGCTAACAACAAAACCACCTTGGTTTGAACTTGGACCATGCGCTGTCATTTTCAAGATTGGACTTGGGCCAACAATACCCATTCTACCTGATGGTTCCTCAGTCGCATGCAAAAAGTTTGTAGATGACTGTTTAAATAGGTAAAAATGAATATTTCTTTTTATTTTTTTTATTCTTAATGAGTTTTGAATTTCCATAGTTTTAAAAATACTTTGCTACAATTTTGATAAAAAGGCAAACTTTTTAATTTCTCATTTAGGGACCCTTCATTACGACCAACAGCAAGAGAATTGCTCTCCTATGCGTTTGTTCAAAGGTGATGAGATACATCATTTACTTACGTTAATGTAATTTTTGATGTGGAAAAATTCAATAATTTACTCATTCGATTTGTCATCACTACCATCTTTGAAATTCTTCGGTTTAAATTTCATTACAGTAACTACTTTTATTTTTGACATTATTTTGTAATTTATTTTGTACATTATTTTATAATTTATTTTGTACATTATTTTGTAATTTATTTTGTACTTGCACGTTTTTGTTTTCTCATCTTTCACAAATTCTTTTTATCAGAGTTTGAAAGGCGAATAGTTTAAATAATATATTCATTCAAGTTTTATCTATGTTGTATATATAAATATATTTAAGTATGGAAATGTTATTTATAAATATAATTATTCAGTTTTTTTTTTGTTTTTTTTCTCATTTGAATTTTATTTTTTTCCCAGTTTTGGAATCTTCTTATTACTGAAAGCATAAAACTTCTTGGTGATACCAAAGTTGGCTAGGAAAGGCTAAGGCATAGGAACGAGCTTTGATTAACTAGAATTAAACATCAGTGATATTGATCCTTAGAATATTTGAAGGTTAAATACTTTATGTTTTTTTCCTAGTATTGAATTTGATTCTTATGTTGTTCCTAAAATTTGTTTAAATTACAGTGGTTGTAGGCTATATCTTTTAGTTTAAATTACAGTGGTTGTAGGTTATATCTTTTATTTTTATCTAAAAAAAAATTATAAAAAGCATGATAACAAATGCATGATAACAAGTCTACTTTGATTCCTAAATCAATTAAAACTAAAAATATGTGTGTTTTTCAGTGGTTTTTGTTTCTATGAAAAGTTGACTATTTTTTAAATTTAGTATCTTATTAATAGTTTGATCACTCAAACTTTTTCTTATTAGGTAGTTAAAACTCTGTGAAGAAGGGTTAAAATCTTTATTCATTAAGTTCTCTATGATGTTGAGATCATTGAGAGCTTAATGAATAAAGATTTGATCTGCCTGATCAGGCTTTGTAATCATACTTTCATGCACTAGTTTTCCAAATAATATTGGGGATAGTAAGAATATTTTAGGGTAAAAAAATCTGTCAAACAATATAAAAAAAAAGCTAATTTAACCTTTAAAATGACTTTATACCATTATATGTGGGGTTACTTTACAAGAGTGGTAACAGACAGTTTATAGTTACATTAGCAAACTCAAGGTTTCTTT
This sequence comes from Hydra viridissima, assembly GCF_058129835.1. Lineage (NCBI taxonomy): Eukaryota > Metazoa > Cnidaria > Hydrozoa > Anthoathecata > Hydridae > Hydra > Hydra viridissima. The sequence continues at coordinate 26,867,182 of NW_028324300.1, read as the reverse complement.
TGTTCTAGAATTAATTATCTTTGAGAAATTAATTTTTTCAATTTAGTTCTTGCATGATGCAGTTTAGCTCACCAGTTCACTGATTGCAAAAAAATCAGAGTTAATGTTTATGGTGATTTCCAAGAAACGTTTAGCAGGTGTTAATATACACACAGTAGAGTAGCTATGCATGATATCAAAATCTTTTAATTAGAATTTATAATTGAAATAGTGCACAAACTTGTAAAAAAGGACTTGGATTTCAACAATGAAAAGGTTCCAAGAGGAGTTTGTGACATTTGTTAAAAGTTACTCCAAACATTTGACAAAGGAGGCAAAACCTGGAAATATGGAAACTTGTATCTACTTTAAACAAGTCAGCAGGAAACAAGTTTGCTGCTGAAGGAAAAAAACTACCTGAGTTCTTCACATTTTCAAAACTCAGCATTTCCAAGGAACATGCGACAACAACAGATCACTGATTGCAACTGCAGAAGAAGTTCCAGAAACCTACAGAAACATTAAGAAGTTGCTGGATTTGAGCTACACACTATTTGAAGCTCATCAACTCTTTTGCGGAATTCAATAACATTCAAGCTAACACCCATGTTATTTGTGTGACATTGGCTCAGAAGATCCTTCAGACAAAGTAGACTGAAAGTGGAAGTATGATGTAGAATCACAATAAGTCTGTTGCTACTGGATCAAAAATAAGCAAGTCCAATGATTTCAGCAGTGTAGTTGAAGCTTCTTTGGTCATTGCTGAAGACTTGTTCTTTATCCCACCCATGGAGCTTTACCTTCTTTTAAGAATTGTTAACCACCTGTTTATAAACCTGCTGCAGTGCTAGTCAGAAGCAAGAGACTGGCCTGTTAAGCTAAACATTCAAATGCAACCCCTTTTATGGATCATATGGTCAATTTTCAGGGAGCAAGTGCAGTAAGCTGTTGCAGAATGTTGACATCCTTTAAAGAATAGCTGAAAAGTCCTGCATCTTTCAATTTCAAAACTTCATTGAAACTTTCAGACACTTCACAAGTGTTGTCAATTCATGATTTGGACAAACTTTAAATGGCAATTTCCTTAAAAAATATCTAATACTTTAAGCTACTATGCTCTACTTGCCAATCACTGTGACTTCTAATGCACATACCATTTTTTCTTTGTTTTAGAATTCATTGAATGCTATGGCACTTTGCTTGGATTACTTAGTGAACAGGCAATGGAAGCAATTCGTTCATAGTTTTAAGATTACTGGTAAAGTTTCAAAAGAGACAAATCACTATCTCAAAGTTTTAGCAGTTAACTGTTGAATAAAATGGCAAACATTTGTAAAATCTTTGAAGAAACTTTTCAACTGTATTTTAAGTACATATACATGGAGGTTTTTAGTTAGAAAAAATCCTGCCATAAAAAAAAAGTGTATGAAGTTGGAATCATTTGCACACTATTTTAAACTCAAATGACTGTAGTATATATCTTTTCAAATTTTTATGTAAAACTACATCTGCTGTTTATGTTATTTAATGGAAAAACTATATTTATTTGTACTTTTAACTTTTGTGTAACATTATTTATGAAAAGTTAATGGTTGAAGAAAATGTAGGTTTCTTGAAACTTGTGATTGTATGGTGTTTTTTTGTTAAAATCTTAAAAATCAAATATCTCTCAGACAAAGTTAAAAGATTTTGAAATTCTGCATAGTGGCTGCCATTTGTTCATATTTATACCCACAAAGAGCTTTTTTAGGAATTGTTGTAAACATTAACACTGATTTTTTACAGGCAGTGAGGTAGCTTTAGTCCTAGACCATTTTCTTGGAATAGGCTTAAAAAATTTTTTCTAGTTGTTCTTAGTTATGCTTCAGATAATGCAGCTTCATGTTCTCCCATCTTGTTCAAAGATCTTTTTCCAGGAGTATTTAAAAAGTATTTAAAAGGTGGTTTATAATAAAAAAATTTATTTAATTTATTTGTTAAAAATTTATTTTTTATAAAGAAAAAAATTGAAGATTTTGAATAAATATTTATAAAATATATTTGAGCTTGAATTTGAGTTATGGTCATATTACAATGTCCTAAGTTGTTTTGTCACATTTTAAGAAAACTAAGAATCATCAATATTTCTATGTTAATGTTACTTTTATAATATTACTTTGTTGATGGTACTGAATTTTTCATAAAATTTTGGTATTTAAGTGTTGACAAATAATAACAAAAAAAAATTTGATTGGTTGCAGCCTATGTGTCAAGTATATCTAGGATTTGCTACCCATCAAAAGTTCACACAATTGTCATTACTTTTGTTGAATTTGGTCTAATTCTGTTGTCGAAAAGCTACATTTGTTGCTTTTGGAGTTGTCTTAAGCTGATTTTAAACAATGATACAAGTTTTTGAAGATAAAGATTATTATGAATGATTCATTCAATGTAACCATCAAACAACAATGTTTGGACATGGAAGTTGATGTAAAAAATTAGAGGATCATTGTTGATGAGTTGCCATTTAATTTCAATGTTCTGTGGGGTTGTGGTTGTAATTGGAGCTCCAGGTCTTTAAGGTCCTCTATGCTGTGTTTATATTGATTAATCCATCTCCAAATTTTATGATTGGAGTTTCTGTATTTACAGATTGATTTGTTTGCTTTGAGACAGAAGCAAACTTGCAGTTTTAGCTAACTTAATTAGTAAATTAGGAAGAAGAGTATCAGATGTTGAGTTACTGTATTTCTTTTATAAGTTTTTAGAAAAAGTTATTTAAAAAGCGCATTTTCTTTTTAGGGATCGATTCATGATAAAATATCAAAAGATGGTGCTTTTAATGAGAAAGAGGCATCATCTTACTGTTATCAAATTCTTGAAGGGATTAACTACTTGCACACTAAAAACATCATCCACAGGGATATTAAAGGTCTTTTGTTAATAATACTGAATGCACCTTTAACTAAACGTGAACTCAAAGTTGTATAAATTATCTTTAGTACTGGACACTAGCATTAAGTTTAATACTAAATATTAGAATTATTGTTAGTATTGGACATCAGTAGTATTTTAAAGATAGAGGTAAAGTATAAGTTTTGACCAAGTAAACTGGGAAAAAAGGGAAACTGGTTCCATGTGCAGAAGATTATTAAAAAATTACCAAATGATAAAACTTGAAGACTTAACAATAAGTTTGAATAATAGGTATTATGTCATTTTTACACCAGGTAAATGTTTATTGAAAATGTGACTTTATTGTGAATTGCAATTAATTTGTACTTACACAGGTGCCAATATACTATTAGAATCAGGTGGTAACTGCAAACTTGCTGATTTTGGCGTTTCGAAACAGTTTCATTTAATGTTATTTTTGTCAAGTAATATTATTTCTTAGTAAAAATGTCTTTTTATTTTCTGCTAAAAAATATCTTTCAGATTAATAGTTCTAATGCAGGAGTCCGATCTCTCCATGGAATGAGTCCAGAAATTGCAACAGGTGCTGAATATAGTTGGCAGGTTGATATATGGTGAGTATAACTATGGAGCATTAATTACATGCTAGAACTAAATAAGTACGGTACGGTAATTACATGCTAGAACTACATAAGTACGGTAATTACATGTATTTTCTTTTTTCTTTATAGGTCATTTGGATGTTCTGTATTAGAGATGCTAACTACAAAACCACCTTGGTCTGAATTTGAACCATTAGTTGCCGTTTTTAAGATAGGGACTCAACCAACAATACCTCATCTGCCTGATGGTTCATCAGCTGCGTGCAAAATGCTTGTAAACGATTGTTTAAAGAGGTAAAAATAAGTTTTTTTCTTTTTTTTTTTTTTTGTTTTTTTTCTTCAATAAGTTTTAAGTTTCGAAATTTTTAAAATACTTTAAAATTTTTATGAAAACTCAAATTTTTTAACATCTAATTTAGGAACCCTTCGTTACGACCTAAGGCATCAGAATTGCTTTCATATGTTTCTTCAAAGATGATGAAATACATGTACTTACGTAAATGCAATTTTATTGTGGAATAAAACCGGTTACTGACTATAAGTTAATTAAAAAATAAAGTTTCCGCGTATAATTGACGGTTTTCGCCAGTTATAAAGAGAACATCAAAGTTTTTTTTAGATACGATTTCTGAACTTTCCAGCAACTAGTTTTTGTTCCGCACGTTTTTTAGAGGCCAAGTGGTGAAGACTAGGCCGCATGGCGAACACTGGGTGTTTTACCCTATGCCTGTTTGAACTGTAGCTTCATTATTATCAAAACATCTACTTATTGTTTCTTTAGGTAATTTCTCATCTAAGCTTGTTTTATAATGCGATGCTCTTGCTAAAAACGACTTTTCCATAAATACCATTAACCTATTATAGTTTAATAATCAGTAAACTAATGGTGCTTTCTTATTACCTCCAGATTTAACAGAGTGCTGAAGAATAAACTGAACCTTATGTAAAACAAATAACAAAAATGCACAAGCAGCATGTATTTTTAAAAAAAAAACAACAAAAAGAAAAAGTATCCTCTCAAGTTTCATTACTAAATGAAACCAGAGGAATATATTAAAAAAACATCAAAACGAATTCCACCGACATGATAAAAATTTACGACGGTAACCGATTCCAACAATTGGATAAATAGGAGCAACAAAACTAAAACTCCTACATTTACATTCGTATGATGATTAGTTTTTGGAATACAATTAGCGCATTAACCATGTAAAGCTCTTAGACTAAATAAACAATTAAATGAACTGAAAGAATTATCTTTTGAAGTTACTAATTTTGGATTTATCGACGGAGATCTCTCAACATATCATCTTTTATTAATTTTATCCACGTAAAGGACCAAATTTTTTTTTTTTTTTTTTTTTTTTTTACAAATTTCGAACGAATAATGGAGTAATCTATTTTTTGTTTGTTTTAAAAGTGCTCGTTGCCAACAATTTTTTCAGGCTAAAAATATACAATATTGGCATTTTGAGATTTTAGATTAATATACATATTTAGAGAGTTTCTAAAATATATCGCACTGATTTGACGAAAGTAATGAACTATAACGATACAATCGAATATATTACGATAGAATCGATATAATTAATCGATATCTTTGACGAACTTTAATTGGTTTGATTTATTTCAGTTTTAGAAATTAAGATTGTTAACATAAACTTTTCCACAGAAAATTAAAGTTGCGTCGGGATAAAATGGTTCAAGTCATTCTATAAATTTTCAACTGCGATGAGTCTGGTTTGCCATGTGTCCAAAAACCATTAAAAGTGACATTCGGCAGGCAATTACTCTCTGTAACACAACATAGACACAAGCGAAGCTAAAAACTTTCTAATCGAAGCTAAACGATTAGCAATTATAAATAAGACATTTTAAATATTGCTTCTTTTAAAGATACTTTTCAAATATCTTTCAAATCACCAAGACCTTTATCAAGACTTAAAATGGCCAGCTCTGCCAATTCGCAATAATCTCATCGTTTAACAAATATCTAAAAGGTAATAACTTTTCTTATAGGAAAGTTGGGGCATCCTTGATTGCTCTTCCGAACAACTTCCTCTTCAATCATTTTAACTTAAACTGGTAGAATTCTCAACTTTCTCAACATAAACCACCGCCAAATCAATGCAAAACGACAGTTTTTCCACATCTGGAGTTTTACATACAGCATCTTTAGTAAACACATGAACTTCTTCAATATGTTGGGAAGCTAACGACCATGGTGGCCATCGAAGTAGGCCAATACTATACAGGCTTCAAGTAACCAACATTTAAGGTAATCGTATCAAAACATAAACCACATTGGTACTTGCCACTGCCATACAACTTTAGCAGTGCCGGTAATAATTCTCCAGTCCCGTAATCGATTTCAGGATCTCCAAAAAACGTATTTCACCGCAATTTTTTATACAAACGCAAAGCTATAAGCTGGCTACATCTCCAATGCCTTTAAAACCTCGTATAAAGTTCGACTGAACAACGACTGTTTCATTCTTCTCTTTCACTGCCTGTTACGCTGACCCGGATAGTTTTAGCATCATGGGTTAAAATTGTTTCTGAAATCCACCATTAAAAGAAGGTTAGCTTGTCAAATTTTTTCTACGTAGCTAAGCAATAACCAAACTGATGAGTTCCGGTTCCCTATCGCAATGGCAGTTCTTGAAAACATCTCAACGATAATTCAATCGCAGTTAATCCATGCTGAGGGTCCTTGTTGCATTTAACAGCATATCCTATTTAATACCTGACAATTCTTCAATGGTAAGAACAATAAAAGCATAAACATTTTTAATTGAAATTTTATTGCAAGAATAAGTTTGTCATTGGTTAAAAAATAGCCTAATTGAGAAGTGTTTTTCACAGTAGTTTACTTAGTCAAAAAAACCTTTGAAATGTTACCTGAAAAAAAAAAAGCAAATCTTGTTTAAGGTTAAATGGAAAAGTTTAAGCGTGAAGCTGAGAGATAACCCAGAACGAAGACACAGAAAAAAGTGAAAAAAATAGTTTGAAAATTACTGTTAGATATATGAAAAATACCACACCTTTTTGTATATAAACAATCATCTTTCTAAACATTTCTCTGCATAAAATTAACAATTTTTTAAGTTTTTTCCAGAAACTTCTAACTACTTCTTAAATTAAAATTCAGAGGATTACTTACCGGAATCTTGGCCACTTTTGCCTTTTGAGACAAAGTTCTGTTATATCGTACTTTCAAATATGCTAAATTTTTTTAAATCTAATTTTTTTTGAACGTTGTGAAAAGGCGATTAGAAAAATTCTTGACGTCACAGAAAGAGCCAAAAATACCTAACCTACTAGCCGTTAATCAAAAGTGAGCATGTCAAAACAATTTCAAGTTTCTACATGTATTTCAAAAATAAATAAAACAATACGCAAATATTCAAAAGTTTCACTTGTCCGACTTTCAAAATCTGATAAAAAGAATTTGCGAAAGAATGAGAAAACAAAAACGTGTAAGCACAAAAATAATTTACAAAATAATGTGAAAAATAAAAGTAGTCATTGTAATGAAATTTGAACAGAAGAACTTCAACGATGGTAATGATAACAAATCGAACGAGTAAATTATTACATTACGACCTGCTGCCGTAGGTCGTAATGAAAGGTCCCTAAATTACAAATTAAAAAGTTTGCCTTTTTATCAAAATTGTAGCAAAGTATTTTAAAAACTATAGAAATTCAAAACTCATTAAAAATTAAAAAAAAATAAAAAGAAACGGTCATTTTTACCTATTTAAACAGTCATCTACAAACTTTTTGCATGCAGCTGAGGAACCATCAGGCAGATTGGGTATTGTTGGCCCAAATCCAATCTTGAAAATGACAGCGAATGGTTCAAGTTCAGACCAAGGTGGTTTTGTTGTTAGCATCTCTATAACAGTACATCCAAAGGACCTATAAAGAAAACAGAAAAACATGTAATTACAGTACTTATGTAGTTCTTCATTGTAATTAACGATCCATAGTTGAACTCACCATATATCAGTCTTCCCACCAACTACATCACTTTTTAGAATTTCTGGGCTTATCCAGTAAGGTGTCTCAAGAAAAGTGAGGCATCTTGCTTTTGAAATAAATGCCTGAAAGATATTATTTATCGGAAAATAAACAGATTTTTAACAAGTATTTATAATTATACAAATTTTTTACTTGTTTAAAACAACCTTACTTGAAATTGTTTCAAAGCACCAAAATCAGCAAGTTTGCAGTTACCACCTGAGTCGAGAAGTATATTGGCACCTGTGTAAGTACAAATTCATTGCAATTCACAACAAAGTCACATTTTCAATAAACATTTACCTGGTGTAAAAATGACATAATACCTATTATTCAAAAATATTGTTAAATCTTCAAGTTAAGTCACTTGGTATTTTTTAATAATCTTCTGCACATGATACTAGTTTCCCTTTACTTCATCAATACAAATACTTTGCCTCTATCCTTAAAATACTACTAGTGTCCAGTACTAACAATATTTCTAGCATATAGCACTAAACTTAATTCTAGTGTCCAGTACTAAAGATAGTTTATACAACTTTGAATTAACATTTGGTTAAACTTGTAATTAGTATTATAAACAAAGAAAAGACCTTTGATATTCCTGTGGATGATATTTTGGGAGTGCAAGTAGTTAATCCCTTCAAGAATTTGATAACAGTAAAATGATGCCTCTTTTTCCTCTAAATCACCATCTTTTAATAATTTATCCTGAATCGATCCCTAAAAAGAAAATGCGATTTTTAAATAACTTTTTCTAAAGACTTTCAAAAGAAATACAGTAATGCAACATCTGATATTCCTCTTTCTAATTTACTAATTAAGTTAGCTAAAACTGCAAGTTTGCTGTTATCTCAAAGCAAACAAATCAATCTGTAATTACAGAAACTCCAATCATAAAAATTACATTTTACGTTTAAAAATTTTAAATTTAAACTTAAGGGTATCCAGAAGCTTTTGTTAAAAAAACAAAGTTTCCTCAAAGAACTAATTATGTGACATAGAAGTAAAGCATAAAATAAGCAGAGTACGCTTTCTTTTGAAACTTGAATGTATACATAGTAAGATATCTAGGCTTTCTAGCAAGAGCACTTTCCAAATGCCACAACAACTCATTAACTCTATTATCTTTACATCAACTTGAAGTCTAAAAACTTTTGTCCAATGGCATCATTGAAAGAACCATTCATGATAGTCTTTACCTTCAAAAGCTTATATACCCAAACAGCCTAAGACAACTCCAAAAGCAACGCATGTAACACTTTTTGCCGAATAAATTCGGCCAGATTCAACTAAGGTAAATAGCAATTGTGTGGTATTTTAATGGACAAACGAATCCTGGACATACTTGACACACTTTTGTGGCAAGGATATAAATTTATCATAAGTAGGTGTTGGAGATTCCCAAAGAGCAATTGTCTGGTGAGACCAATTTGAACCTAAACATGAAAATCTTCCATGAGAGGACAAAGCGTCATCTAAAGAAATTTGTGTGAGAGTCTACTTGAACAAAAAAAACCACTTCAATAATCAACCATTCACTCCATTTACCGAACTTGGCACCTTGTAGCTTTTTAGCAAAATCAAACAACACCTAACTGACAGTAAAGAAGTCCAAAGCCTAAAAAGGCTGATTACAGTTGAAATATCCATAGAAGAATAAGCTAAAAACATTGGAGAAGTATCGAGAGAAAGTAACTATGCTTAGATATTAAAGGGAAATACTTTGAGCATTTATTTGAATATTGTTTGAGGAATTGAATCAAAGATATGAAGATGTTACAATTTTTTTTATAACTCATTATATCATTACTTTTAGACAGTGCTACAACAGAATGCTTCTACTCTAGTGCTATCTGCCACCTTCTATCTGACTATTGAGTATCATCTTACTATTATGCTTACCTGTGTCATAAATTTAAAACCAAAAATGTTTCTGCTTAAATCTTTAATAGTTAGCAATTGAAACTGTTTCACAATAAAGAGTTGGTAAATTATTGGTGACATAAATACCACAAACTATTATATGACAAACAGCTACATAGGTGAAATAAAACAAGCAAAAAAAAAAAAAACAATAAACTTTGGATGGAGAAATGTTACTTAATGATACAACATTAAAGAGTTTTTTCAATTTAGGAAAACTACAATATTATAGTAAAAAGTATAATCTTAAAAAAGTTAAATAAAATTGATTGAGCCTATAAAATCCACTCACCCCTTCCATATATTCCATAAATATAGAGAGAGAACTTTCAGTATGAGATGTGGCAAAATATTTTACGATTCGCTCATGACTCAAATTTTTATATAGGTTGATTTCGTTTTGATGTTTTTCCACCTCTTTCAATATGGTTTTGTTATTGAGTCCAATTAGAATGTGTTTAATAGCACATTCTTTGCCAGTATTTAAATCTTTGCAATGATAGACCTAACAAACAAAAAAAATATTATCAACCATTTCTGGAAAATTTACTTAAATAATAATAGTTATTACACAGGCCAACAAAACTTTTCTTCTAGTTGTAAAAAAAGTTAGAACTGTTTGTGGACAATTAAACTTACCCATTTTTTTATCAGACCAATTTTTTAAACATTTCTAATTTTGCAAGCTCTCAAGATCTATGGACTTTTAATTTACATTAAGCTATGTTGCAATTTGTTGAAGAATGAAAAGGGAACAGAATTCAATAGCTTTTATATTTCTTTCTAAAAGATTTTTTTTTCATTAGGAATAATAAACTTTATTGAAAGAAAAATTGGTCATGAACTCTGCACTTTTGGTGATGGCAAAAAATGTGTGTGGCTCTATCTGGATAGAGTAAAAAGTTGAACAATGCAGGGAATTAAACAAATTGGTCAAACTTTTGGAGTATCTTTCAACAGTTGTCGCAAACTCCTCTGGGAAAGGTTTTTGTTACTGAAATCCAATTCTTATATTACAAGTCTGTGCACTCTTTTAATCATTAATTCCAGCTAAAGCATTTTGAAACTATATATAGCTACTCTACCATGTGTGCATTTTAATACCCACAAAGAATTTCTCAGAAACCACTATAAACATTAATTCTGATTTTTTACAAAGCTGAACTGGCAAGTTAAACTTGCATCAAATGCAAACCTTATAAAAATTACATACAATGTTGCTATACTTAACAAACATTCTGGATTATTATGATCCAGCTTGCAAGAATTAACTTGAAAAAATTAACATCTAGAAGAAAAACTAGTTGTAAAACAAAAAAAAACCTTGACTTTGCAAATTTAAGTATATGTTGCCTGTAACCACTCTTGTAAACTAACCCCACATACAATTGTATAAAGTCATTTTAAAAATTATATTGACTTTGTTTGTTATACTGCAGGATAGATTTTTTCACCATAATATTTTCCTATTATCCCCAAGATTATTTCGAAAACTAGAGCATGAAAGCATTGAATTAAGAGGCTCAACATGAAAAATCATATTTTTTAACTACCAATACAAAGGCTGACTTGGGCAGCTTTCTCAACATCATTAAGAACTTAATGAACAATGACTTCAATCATTGTTCACTGAAGTTTAACTTCTTCATGAGGATAAATTTGGGAAATCAATCATAAGATGATTTTTTAAATTAAAAGAATAGACAACTGTTCAAAGAGACAAAAATCACACAGAATTTAAATATCAAGTCATTTAGGAATAGTTTTCAGAAGTGCTCAAAGTTTTCATCTGACTTAATGTATCTGAAGAGAAAGATGATCATATAAATTTCTAAAATACTCTGAAAGCCTGGCAGTATATCTAAACTAAAATGTAAATAGCTTAAACACATGATAACAAAAAAATACTCCTTGTAAGGTGAGTTTATGAAATACATTCTTTGAACTAATGGCTGTTTCTTTCTTGCAAGGTAAATTTAAAAGAAAACGTTCTTAACTGTGAAAATATTTGCATGGGCTTCAAACTTTTCGACCTCTAACATAATTGTCTTTTCAATAGTTCTTCATTGTTTTATTAAATTACTTAGTTGAACCAAATAACATTATAAAAATGATCAAGGATTTTGAAAAATAGTACTTTGAACAACAAAAGTGGTTATTAAAACTAAAGCATTATCAATCACATTTAATTAAACCAATTTTAGGAACCATGTATCCTGTTGTTTTTCCACAGCTTGCAAAAGGCACTGTTGCCTTTTGTTATTGTAACATTTAGATTCTGTATAAAAGCAACACCAATTTCATTGTGAAGATAACCTAGGCCAATATGATGCAGTCTATAAAATGCACCAGGTTTTTGAAGCCTTGTCAACAAAACCAACCGGACATGCAGCTAGTTGGAGAAGTTTTCTATAATCATCTCTCGGATGGCCCTGTTGATGGACCAAAAAACACTGCAAAAGCATCAGATAAATGCAATTTAAACATGTGGTGGCAACAGGCTATCTACACCAAGCTGCTTCCAATAGCTGTCTCTAAAAGTGTGCAGGCTCCTTTAAGTCTACCAGCTTCTGAAACCATCATGCCAAAGCACATCAAAATCACAAGCGCATCACATTTCCATGACTTCAAAAGTCCCAGAACTAACGCCATAGCTGTCTTTCCTGAACCTGAGGTCAACTTTGGCACACCAAGACGTTTTATGCTCCCATCAATAAGAGAAGTTTAATAAAACTAGCAACTTATCCAGTTACTCATTATCTTCTCTAGTCATGTCAGAAAACAGCTTGCCATCCCAAGGCACAACAGTTTTGTTGGCTTGAAATTCATCTCTCATCTTTTTTGAAATTTATTTTATTTTCGGTGAACTGTACTTATTGAAAGTAATGTTGAAGATGCAAAGCAACCTATTTTGTTGACCATAGATGTTAGTATTATCATTGATCTACCGATGGTTGTATTTGATTAGATTTTAAGCAGGTGAACATGGTTAGATGAATATAATAAATAAACAAACTAATATAATAATTTAAAAACTAAACAAGCTATGTACTGGTTCAACCATGTGTGGATTATAAATATAACAGCATGCATTAATTTTAGAAACCAAGTAACAGACATTTTCAAAATTATTATACGATTATTAGAAAACACAAAAGATGTTTACATAAAAATGTCTACCTAGAGCCAGGTAGCATGACAATTACATTTACACAAAATACACATAAAGGTCCAGTAAGTAAAGGTGAAAATGTTACATTGTGAAAAATCATGAATCTTGACAACTTTTTATGATTTTCAAGTTTAGTTTATTTTTAAAGCTTTTTATGATTTAAAAGTTTCAAGTCAGGTATATTGAACAAAATTTATACAGTTATTTCAGAAACTTCTTGACCCTGGGGGGACACCTAAATTTTGTTTTACATCACTTCAAATTTGCAGGAAATGTTAGAAAGCCAGGAGAATGTAATTTAAAATTTTGGGACACCCTAAATAATGTCTGCATTATTAAAGTTCAACATACTTAGGTAACAAACTTTATATTTGATAAAACAAAATAAGCCTACTATCCCTATACTAAACATTCAATCTGTTTGTTTTTAAAACCAAGCTTAATATCAACATAAGCTTAAATAAATTTAAAAATAATACCTAGCTTTATTTAGACTTTCACAAATATGCTTTAAGAGATTCTAATCATCTGTTAAATTAGTAATAAAAAAAGATAAACTTCTAGAGAAAATCTTTTTTTGGACAAAAATCTGAATAATTATTTTTGAATAAATTTGAAAATGATGACATCAACAACTTTAAAGTTACTTCAGAATGTTTTTGCAACTTGTTTCAAAAATGTTGAAATTGTTTCTTGTAAAAATAACATTTCATATAAAACAATATTTCAAAGGTTTCAAAAAAAAAACAACAGTAAAACACTAACACATTTTATTTAACTGCTTTTTTGAAAACTAGCTTATTCCAAAAACATTTTAAAAAATCGATATAAAGTAAATCATCCTTTAAAAAAATGCTATAACTAGCTAGCAAGGATGTAAATAGATAGCAAGAAGAACTTTAGTTTATATAAGGAAGTAAGATATTATGGATGATTGGGTAACAAAATAAAGGCAGATGATTACTTAAGTTCAAAACAAGATAGTTTTTATTTCAAGCAATAATTTTCAAACTGTACTAGAAACAATGCTGACTAATGGTTTATATTCCAATCCAAATAAGGTGAGTTATATTGGGATGTTAGGTTTAAATACTTTGGTTTTTATAAGTTGCTTTAATAGAGTGAGGTGGATTAGAATGGGTCAGCGATGATAAAAGGGTCTATTTAAAGAGAAAGACATTGCATTATCTTTAATGATGTTTGAAAATGTTTCCTGATTGCTAAAAACACTAAAGTGCTTAACATAAAACAATGTTCTTACAGGTTAATATGGCTTTCAAGTTCATTATCTTTAAATTGTTTTGAGAATTTGCTTATGTGAGATGTGAGCAGGCTTTTAGTTGATTTTCAGCAGTGATATTTCCATGGACATGAAATAAAATTGATTGATTTTGTTAATGTGAATAAAAACTAATATTAGGAATTATCTGAAGAATGAAAACTGAAATCGAATTGATTATAAGCATCAAAAAATGAAAATAGGAATAGAATAGAATTAGGAACCAAACGAAAATTATTGAATGTTTAAAAAATTTTAATGCAACAATTTTTTTTTTTTTTTTTTGACAACTAATTTACAAATTTTACATACTTGCTTTAAAATTGGCACACATGTTTGATTTAATAGAAGTAAAATATGATTTGAATTAGTAACTGAAATAAGAAGTAAAATTATTGAAATCATAAGAAGAAAAATTATTGAAATCATAAGAACTGAACTGAAATTTATTTCATCAGAGCTGATTCAAAACAAGTAAAATTAAAATTAGAAATTAAATCAATGCTACAAGAACTAAATATAAAACGGAAATATACATTATATTTAGAACTTAAATATCACTGGTTTTCAGAAGAAAGTAATTGTAGGAAAAAAGGAATTGAACTGATCAAAAAAAAAAAAAACAACATCATTTAGAATTTCAGCCTCAAACCCTCAAATGATATAATTGTTAGCAATTAGTTACAACAGATCAAAATGACCTGATAAACACCAGCCCTGTTCAATAATTCTTTTGAATGTTATGTAACAACCTTGATGGCATAGCAGTACATTTACAAATAGCCTGCCTTAAGTTAAAAAAGCAACTTGCACCTAATGAAGTACTTCAAGTTATTGATTTTGCACTTGTAAAAGGATAAAACTTGGTTAGCATACAATGCATCATACATCCAGTGATCAGTTGTTTCAAATCAATTTTAAAATAATCCTTCTGATTTAAAACAATTTATGTTATCTTTTTTTTTTTTTATCATATGATATATTCATACATATATTATATTAGTAGCAATGTTTTGTTTGACAAAATATCAACTTACGGCAGAAATACAGAAATAAAACAATAAATTTGTGTCCCTATATATACCATTTTTTAACTGAATGTATTAAACTTTTTTTTTTCTCTTTATTGCAGCTAGTTGTAGTAAGTAATTTTAGTTGCACAGTGAAAAAATATTAGCAGGAGTGAGTTAACATATCAGATTTTCACAGAATATCTCTGAAAAGATTGCAAGGGCAGAAACATTGATTTTGTGAAAAATCATCGACTGCCTCATGTAACAGGCTTCATGAACAGAATTTGATGTTAAACAGAATTTAATATTGAATAATCTATGCAGCAAAACAGCACTGCTACTCTCTGTTATGTCCATAAACATAAACTAGATTACCTGGCTTCAGATAAATCTAAATTTGGCAAACAGACTTAATATTTATATTAAATCTTTATATTTCATTTATACAAAATTTTTAACATTTTCTTCTTACAACCAAATTGTTTATCTAAAATTTATTTTTATTAAAAATGTAAACACTAATAAATTTTTATTTAATCTTTAATTAAGCAAAAGAAGAAAAAAACACTTTTAAATAAACATTATAACACTTGTTAACTAAGATGGCAGCCTTTTAATTCAATATTATCTTTAACTCAAAACCTTTTAACTTAATTTCAAAAAAGTTAATACATTTGAACACTATTTGGATGCACAATCAGTAATATTCCCTGCCAAAATAAAACAAACTGACAATTTATGAAACATTTTTAATGCAGCTTCTAACTGTGACTGAAGATCCTATTCTATATGTAAACAACTGCTAAAAGCTTTTAGTTAATAAAAAGTTGAAGTCATACTTGCTTTTATCATGTTTATCAAATCAGGTCTTTCTGTCTCTTCCAATGCACTTACTAAAACATCTAGTGTGGTAGACTCATGATACTTTCTCCAGAGACATAACATTCTGTATGCTTTCTCTTTTAAACAAATTTCTTTATTGTCAATGTTATCCAGCTCAGTATCTTTTACAGATAAAGAATGACCAAACTTCTTCCAGTCTTTCCCAATCACGTTACTTAATGACTCAAAAATATCATCCATGGTAGATTGGTGTTTTAATGTAGTTTTTCCTGAAAGAGGAGTACTTGTAATAGAAAGTTCATTAAGAACAAAAACCAAAAACTCAAAATTAACGATTAAGGTGTTCAACAAAACACTTTATAAATGTAATAACTTAAAGAAAGAATAAGTTCAAATTTACAATGGCACCACAGTCCTTTTGTGTTAAACTTGTCACATCATGTTGTTTTTGTTCAACAAAAGCATTAACACCTCTGAAAAAAGGTGATTAACAAAGTTACTAAACTATTTAGACAAACAATCAAAACAACTACACAATAAATTTATATAATTTATTAGTTGTCAGAATTAATTTGGATCAAGTTTGAAATTTAGAACAACATTTCTTTTGACATCAAGATTGATTTATTAACTAACAAAGATAGTTATTCATGGAAAATAGGAAGAAAAATCTTTTTAAATGTCATCTTCAAATGTTATATATGTTATTATGTCATTAATATTATTGATTCCATAAAAATTCAAAAATTCAGTGTTTTATCTGTTTGAAGCATGTTAAAGAGGTAGATTTGTCCTCTTGAAGTTTAACATGCTCAGAACTTTAAGAATATACTTAGGATTGTTAACACATTCATTTTTGATTTTTAACTTATTAATATATTTTAGAGACCAGCATCTTTATTATTTATTATAAATCCCTTTTCAATTTGTAAAAGTAACTCATCCCTAAATGTTAACTTGAAACTAAGAAATGCGCAATAAAAACAATATTAATTAAAACTAGATGCCTACCTGTTCAAAAATCTATTTTGCTCAGGCAAACATTGCATACAACAGTCTCAAAAGGGCTTAAAAAAAAAGTTAAACAATTCATCTATTCATTTTCTGAATATTGTCTGCTAAGCATTTGCTTTTGGTTTTGGTTTTCCATTAATAAAATATCCCTCAAAAATCGTCATAAAAAACTGCTGTGACATATTTAGAGTTTTTTGGTTTTCACTGGTAAAAACTATTTAAATTATAAGCTCTGTACTTACCACCTCGCCAGAGGCAAGGAGTGGTGAAAGGGGGTAGGAACTTGGTTCCAGACATAAGCACCCTGAGCATTGAGTCCGGGGTAAATATTTCGGGTATATATATATATTTATTTGTTTTTAAAACTATAAAAACATATTTATACATTATGGCTGAAAATAGACATAAGATAAATGGAAACATGAAAACAAAATTTATATACATACATTACATACATTACATACATAATTGCAACAAACAACTGGACGTGCATTCAAACAGCAAAAAATTTATTTAATTATGACTATTTTAAATCTTTCCTATAAAATTATATATATATATATATGCATATATATATATATATATATATATCTATGCATATATATATATATATGCATATATATATCTATGCATATATATATATGCATACATATATCTATGCATATATATATATGCATACATATATCTATGCATATATATATATGCATATATATATATGCATATATATATATATGCATATATATATACATATATATATATATGCATATATATATATATATACATATATATATATACATATATATATATATATATATATATATATATATATATATATATATATATATATATATATATATATACATGGTCATCGGAACGGCTGTCAATAAAGTCTTATGTATTAAACTCACATTTTTCCGGTAAACTTAATTTTTTTTCCAGTAACTTATTTCCAGTAAAAAATAATATTTTTTCCGGTAGAATAACAACTTTTTTCCAGTAAAATGTTTGCGGTAAGAAATCAGTTTTTTACCAGTAAAAAGTTAATTTTTTAAAAGTTATTTTCCGGTATTCAAACTTCCAAGTAGAAAATTTTTGTTTTTCAGTAGAAAAAATTTTTTTGAAAAATACTTCAAGTGCTCAAGTGAAAAATACTTTAAGTGTAAATAGATTTTGGAATATAATTCCAAAAGAAACAATAATCTATTTTGAATTAAACGAATGTTTACATTAAACTTAGTTTTATTTATCTTGAAGATTGATATTTAAAATTCACTTAAACACATAAACTTCTTCTAAGCTAAACTTTACATAAACTTTATACTTTGTCCAATAGATTTAAATCAGGGTTACAGATAACCATCAGGAATTATTCACTGAATCAGCAAAGCTTTTCGAGCTTTTTTTGGACGACCTGGCTTTCTTTTTTGGTGCATTTGAATATTTTTGGCTTCAGGAGGTGGATTGTACAATTTCAAACGTATTGCTACTCCTACTGAATGCTTACAGGAGTAATTTTTGAAGAAATGAGGACAAGTACATTTTGCATCTTGCCAACTGTCATCTTTCATCTGAACCACCCAAATTCCAAATTGGTTCTTAACAAATTCATCGAAAGTGGCATCATTTTGATTTTTGTAGATCAAAATGTCTTCTTTTTTAATTACATTTTGCTCCCCACTTGGTATGTAATAAAAATTTTCTGCTTCTTTATTTTCTGTAAGAATTTCTTTCTTGGATTTTACCCATTGGTATGCTGATGTCTTGGTAGCCAAACTGATTGTTGTTGTTTTTGAAAACAACTTCAGATTATTTTTGTAACCAAAAGACCAGTTTTCAATCATCTGCAAAGCAACAACTTTGAACTTGCTGATAGGAAATCGTTCATGAAAGGTGTGCTCATCTTTAATTACTCTATTACATGACTCAAGACAGTTGTTAGTGGTTGGGGTGAAATGCCTATAGCCCTCATACCAATTGGAGTTAGTGTTAACCCACTCTGTTTTGAAGTAAAGTAAAAACAAATGTTCTTGGTCATCCCACTTTTTAAAAAACAGATTGATGGCAATTAAGAAAGATTCTGGGCTTGATAACTTTTGTAATGTTTCAATATCTGTCAAAATTGATGTTCTGTTCTCTATTTTCACCATGGATTTAATTTTCTGTGAAACATTTCGGTACATGTGTGCCCAACACATCACAATTTTTTGTTCTTCACCAAAAACTAACTTAAAAGCATTTTGAATGGATTGAGCAGCATCAGAAACCAAAACCTCAGGAGTCATAACAACTTCAAAAATATTTTGGACACCTTTTCTCAATGCTTCAAATAAAAATGTAAAATCTGCAGTTTTTTCAGACATACAAACTCCTATGCCAAAATGATGAAAATGGCGGTCAGAATCAGATGTACCAACAACAAAAACTGGATAGCCTTGCCAAATGAGTTTGTAAGTAGCATCAGCATGGATGATTTTTGCATCTTTGGCAAGACTAAGCAAATGTTTGGTTGAAGCAAAGAATCTGAAAAGGAACTCTTCATCATATGTCACTGTATAGGACACAATAAATGCTGTATGTTCATCTTTTGGCACTGAAGAGTTTTCAATAAACCACTTTTCCAATTCACCTAGACTGATGTTAGTGACTCCAAACTTTTTCTTTCTCAATTTTGCAAGGATATTATTCAGTTGTGTTTGAGATGGTACACAAAAGTCATTTTTGGCCAAGTAGTCACGAATTTGTTTGGGTTTCATTTGCAAATCAAAAAGTCTGTTGATTTCTAACTGAACTTTTTCAGAAAGTTTACCTCCCCTTTTAGTCTCAATAGAATCATGTGTGTGTTGTGAAGTTGTTCTGTATAATAATACATTAGATGAGAAACTGTCATACAAAAGATAAATGCTTGCAGCACATTGAGTTCCTTTAACTTTCACAAGATTACATCGGTAGTAGTCTTTTTGACCTTCTTCAGTTTTGTTTCGAAAATCAAAACTCCAATTTTTTTCATTGTTCAAAAATTCTTTGACTTCATTTAAATTTTCTAATTTGCAGTCAAGTTCCCATTGCTTGTAGGTTTTTTTTTTTTTTGGAGAACTAGGTAGTGAATCAGCTTCACTTTCTGATGAGTATTGAGGAATGGAGTTCATAATGTATTATGATTAAAAGAAATCTGAATATTGCTCTAATAATTGAAAAAAATCTTACATGAAAGTAAAATGATCTAGCTAGCTGCTACTGCTACTGTTACTGCTACTGCTGTTACTACTACTACTACTACTACTACTACTACTACTACTACTACTACTACTACTACTACTACTACTACTACTACTACTACTACTACTACTACTACTACTACTACTACTACTACTACTACTACTACTACTACTACTACTACTACTACTACTACTACTACTACTACTACTACTACTACTGTTGCTGCTGCACTTGCTACTACTACTACTACTACTACTACTACTATTACTACAACTAGATTATATATATATATATATATATATATATATATATATATATATATATATATATATATATATATATATATATATATATATATATATATATATATATATGAAATTTATTTTACGAGAACTAATATTAAATTACTGGAAAAAAAGTATTATCTACTGGAAATAAAATTAATTACTGGCGGTTTATTTACTTACCGGAGATTAATTATTTTCTACTGAAAATAATATTTTTTTACTGGAATTTGTAGAAAGTGAAACCGGGAAAAAAGCTATTTTTTACTGGTGATTTAAATTGTCGCGCATCGGAACTACCCGTATTTCGTATACTTTTTTATTTAATATTCGTATATATTTTTTTATTTAACATTTTATTTAAAATTTTTATTTAATATTTTATTTAATATTTTTATTTAATATTTTTAATTATTTAATATTTTAATTAATTAATTAATAATTTAATATTTTTATTTAATATTCGTAATATTTAATTTCGTATACTTTTTTATTTAATACGCTACCACTTTTGTTACATGTAACAAAAGTGGATAGCGTATTAAATAAAAAAGTAAGTAAATCAAAAAAAAGAAAATTTTACTTACTTTTATATTTAAAAGGTGATAGCACAATGTTTAAAATAAAACTGTGAAGCATTGAGTATTAATTCCATCTAATCCATATAAGTATCAATTTTTGGCTAATTAAAAATTATTACTTACATGGAGTAGGTGGAATTAATACTTACATGGAGTATTAGTTCCACCCACTTCATGTAAGTATTAACTTTTAATTAGTTAAAAATTATTACTTACACGGACTGGGTGGAACTAATAAATAGAAATAAATATGATATTAAAAGAATTGAATTAAAGTTAAATTTAAAAAAGCACAGTAAAAAAAAAAAACAAAAAAGATGAACGAAAATACCCGATCGCGCGAAAACTTCGGTTTGTGGATCGGATAATTTTTTTATTTGATTTCGGGTAGAAATTGCTAACATAGTTCCACAAAATTTCGCAATTATTTTTGATGGATGGTCAAACGGAAGTACGCACTATGTGGCATTGTTTGTATCATATCCTAACATTGCCAGTGAAAATGAGTACAGTACTGCATTAATTGCCTTTTCACCTATAGGAAATGAAACAGAGTTTACAACAAAAGCCCACTTTGAATATTTATCATGGGTTGAAACAAATGAGGCCCTTGTGAAACAAATAAGGTCCTTGCAAATCTGTGCAATGTTCTATTAATAGGATGTGCCTCTCACAGGTTCAACTTGGTTATGGAAATGTTTTTACTCAAATATAAACATATCATCGATAAGACAAATATTATTTAATGAAATAATTAGACACGATGTTAATATGGGTACCTATTTATCTTCAAATGCAGATATTATTTATTCTAAAACATTTGAAAGTGCGCTAGTTAAAATATTGGACAACAGAGAGCACGAACTATTTTTAAATGAAAAGGAAAGTGTAGATAAACTTCTTAAGCAATCTTAGATCATGTCAGTTAGCATTGATCATGATTTAGACTTTGCTTCTAAGCCGCTAAAAAAAAAAAAATTTAGAAAAAATGTCGGCGCTAATACACTTTCGCACCTAAACCTCCTCCGAACTTACAGATTTTAATTGCAGATTCTGAGAGATCGTCATTTAAACGAAAAAAAAAGGTATTCAACAACAAATTTCATCAAAGCAAAGGGCTCTAACTCGATCTCGAAGTTTTGAAAAAATACACACAAAAACGCTAATATTCGCCATCTTTTTTCGCAAGATAAGGTATTTCCTGTCCAAAGTCTTCGTTTTAAAAATTTTAATAGCCTTTAAACTCTACTTCGTTTTTGTAAAGTGTATATTTGAGGAATTTTGCGATTTTACTCTGTCGGTTTGCATCAAATTGACGTAAATGAAATTACAAAATATCCTTAATTTGGACATGATTATAGATCAAAAGAGCTAGAACATTTATAAAGTGTTTAAAGCTGATAATTTTATAAAAAAACATGTTATTTTTACTCAAAATTACTGTTACCCACTTATTAAGTAAAAGTACTCGAAAAAATGAAATGCTGGGAGTTGTAGCTCTTTTTCTTCTATTTTCTCAATGAATTTTCTATTGTTTAAATGTCTTTGCAATAATTAAGATATTTCCAGCACCAAGCAAGGTCTAAGCTAAAAAATAGAGTCCAAGAACATGAGATTTCACAGTTTTGGAAATTATAGCTAATGCGCTAATATAAAAGCGTTTTTACAATAAAATATCTAATGGTTTATTGCAGACCAGATATTTACCGGAAATATCTCGATTTTTTTAAACTAATAACCGACTGACGGCAGTTTTTTGAAAAGCACCTTAACTACGCTGAGTAACTGTAAAAACCGAATAAGATTTTCGCAAATTCCCTCCGCAATTAAACACTCTATTGGAAATTGATTGGAAATTAATTTCCGAAGGAGAGAAAACTAATAAAGGTGTAATTTGATTAAACTTTTTATATTTAGTTCCTACAAATCTATTAGGGATAGCACTTTTACTTACTCTGATGTTAAAAAGTTACTTTTAAACAAATATTACTTGATATAACTTAGATTAAATTATCAAATATATTTACATTTAAAAGTAATTCATTTTTTAAAAAGTAGCATAGTAAAATAATATATTACGTGTAAAATTCCTTACATAAAGTTAATTTTAAAAATGCGTAACTTTTACTTGTTAAAGTAATTTATTATTACTAGTAAAAGTAATTAACATAAAAATGTTATTTACTTTTTCTTTGTCTATTTAAATCAATTTAAAAGTAAGTCATGTGAAAGTAATTTACTTTAAAAAGTAATTTAGATGGTTTGCGAAATGTAAGTAACAAAAAAAAAAAAAGATTTAATCTTTTTATTTTCCGATATTAAAAGAATCCGATGGTTTGTGGTGGCTCGCAAAATTTTGCTGTAATTTTGCGAAAACCTCGTGATTATAGATAAATACATCGGAAATATCAGAATTACGAGTTTACACTGTAAATACGATTTATTGTGAAATTACGCGAAAATATCGTACGATAGTGCGTAAATCTCGAAATATATCGGAGAGGGCGATATATTTCGAGATTTACACATTATCGTTTCGAGATTTACGCATGATCGTATATTTCGAGATTTCCCATCGGCCTCGGACTACATCGCACCTCCGATGTTATACTATTCCTCACAATCGTATCACATCGAAGTAACTAGTGAACGGAAACTTTCGACTTCGGCCGAAGTTTCGTCCGAAGTCGAAACCGAAATTTCTGCTTCAACAGTTTTTTCTTCTCCTGTTTCGGCCGAAATTTCGGTTCAAACCACAACCGAAATGAACCGCAACATTATTAAGATTTTTTTTAAAAGTCAGGTTATCTACTTTTTTTAAATTTAGAGTCGGATCATGACGATTTCCTAATTTTAATTGTTTTTTAGAAAATCAATTTTTAATTATAACAATTGCAGAAGTTTTAATTGAAATCACGTTACATAATTGATTCAAGTTATTATTCTCAAATCATTCTTTAAATAAGTTAATATTTCAGTTAAGTAACCAAAATCTTTATTTTCATTAAAAATTTCTCAGTGCAAAATTTTACAATGGAACATAATCGAAAGAAAAGCTATTTGTGGAATCATTTTACCGTAACAGCCAGTGAGTCCAAATACGCAACTTGCAATGTCTGCAATTTGAAAATATCTCGTGGATCCCACAATCCAAAACTTCAATCACTAAGCGGACTTTCGTCACATTTAAGAAGTCGGCACCCATAGCTTACTCTAAAAAATCTCCTAACTGAAACAGCAATACTCACAACTACCGACAATCCTGAAAATATACCAACTTCAGATCAACTTGAGCCTCTTACAATTAAAAAAAGAACAATACCCTTATTTGAAATCAGATCAAAACGGCAGAGGACTGAAATGTTGCAATTTACAATGCCTTGCTGGGTCGACAATATCTCAAAATTTGATTCAAACTCCGAAGAAGCTCTGAAGTTTCATAGATCTATATTTAAAATAATTATCCTCGACTTACAGCTTTGGTCAATTGTGAATAATCCGGGATTTTTACGTCATCATGCAGCTTTTACACCACACTTTGAAGTGAGAAATACTACCGAAGCATGCTTAACCCAGCCTATGAAAAGATTAAGCTTGCAACGAAAGTTATGCTTAACGAAAGAAATGCTGAAACTGTTTCCATCTCTCTGGACGCTTGGTCATCCTTTCATCATGAGTACTTGGGCATGATGGCACTATTCATTTCAGACAAAGGGGAACGGATCAAATTCTGCCTGTCATCTTCCAAGTTTGATGAAAAACATACTGCTTCAAATATTTTTCAAAGACTTGAGAATGTTGTGAAAGAGTGGGAGCTAAAGGACAAGATCACAGTCTACTTAAGAGGCAATGCTGCAAATATAAAAGCAGCTTTCAAAGAACCACAGCGTGTTTACAAATCTGCTGGGTGTCTAAATCATTCACTTCAGCTAGTAATTAAAAAAGAACTTTTTTTACTCCAGAGTGCTGTAAACTTGATAAAAAAATGCTAAAAACTTTGCACTCATGCTTCTTTTTCAAATTCCTTCTTTGCTGAGCTTTACAAACAACAAGAAGTTCAAATGAACAATTTTGACAGGCTCGGACTCAAAAATGATGTTACAACACGCTGGAATTCAACTTATTACATGCTTGAAAGAATTCTGTACTTGAAATCAGCAATTGCTACTTCGCTGCTAATTCTTCCTTCCAGCGGCATTGAGTTCACTGTACAGGATTGGAACCTTTGTGAAAAGCTGGTAAACATCTTAGCGATTTTCGAAGAAGCCACCAAATTGCTCTCTGGAAAGGATGCTTGCATCAGTGCATGTATTCCAATTGTGACAACTATCCTGAAGTCATTTGAAGTTCTCTCTGATGACAAAGAAGTGATTGGCATAAAAAATGCTTTAAAGAAAGCAATGGAGGCACGTTTTTTTGACTTAGACACCATTGATCATTTTGCAGTAGCAACACTTCTTGATCCCAGATTCAAGCACCACTTATTTAGATCCCAAGAAGCCTTTTCAGCTGCTAAAAAACAAGTTTTTTTGGAATTAGTTCCATTTTGAGCAAAAATGAAACTGCTCCTGTGATGAAAACTAAGTCTATTGAGAACACTGGATTTTCTTCAATGATGCAAAATATCATTGCAGAGTCACAAAATAAAAGATCCAAAAATCCAACTTCCAAATTGGCAAAGGAAGTTTTAAACGAGTACTTAGAAAGCCCAACATCTTCATGCTGTTTAGAGTTTTGGAAAGAGTATGAAGAGAAAACAACATTAAAAGCAAAGTTTGGTTTGGCAAAAATGGCAAAGAGATTCCATACACCTCCACCAACATCTACCGAAGTTGAAAGGTTGTTTTCAACTGCTGGAGACATTCTTTCAAATGAAAGAAATAGACTTTTGCCAGAAAATATGGAAAAATTTTTATTCTGTATAGAAAATATTTCAATTGTTAACTTTAATTATTAAAATGTCTAGATATATTCTACTTTTTTTCTTTTACATATTACAGTTTTTATCAAACTAAGCTACATGGCGATTGCTTAGATAAACGTAAAATAGTATTTTTTGCTTAAACTCGGTGATCATAAAAGGTTCAAGGATTTTTAACATTTTTTTCAAATTTCTTCAAATTCGGTTTCGGCTTCAGGCGAAATTTCAGTTACGGCTTCGGCTACGGCTTTACTGAACCGAAATTTCGGTACTTTCGGTTTCGGCTCAAATTTCGGTTTCGGTCAATCACTACCTTACATACATTAACACCTTACACACATTAACACCTTACGTACATTAACACCTTATATGCTTTAACACCTTACATACATTAACACGCTAATGACATCTTGACGAAGTTATTCTCGACAGTTTTGGTCTCAATTATTTATGATCACTTTGGTTATTGCTTAGTTACGTAGCAATATTGTCAAGTCAACATTTTGTTTTAACTGTGGATTTCAAAAATAATTTTAACCCATGATGCAGAAATTATCCGAGTCATCGTGACAGCCAATGAATGAGAAGAATAAAGCTATCGTTGTTTGGTCAAACTTTGTTTGAGGTTATACAAGCACTAGAGATGTAGCCAGGGAATAGATTTGTGTTCGTTTAAAACATTGCGGTGAAACGCGTTTTTTGGAGATCCTGGAATCGATCACGGGACTTGAGAGACATAACTTGAATTATTACCGGCACTACTAAGATTGAATGGCATTCGCAAGTACCTATGTGGTTTATTTTTTGATATGATTACCTTAAATGTTGGTTGCTTGAAGCCTGTATGTTGTTAGATTCCCATCGTATTGATGAAGTTAATGTAATGTACAAATGATGCTGAAATACACTTGTGACCGTAGGAATGGACACCCCGGGTTTCTCTAGTAAAAGGTGAATGTCTCATTATTTTTGTGCTTTTGTGAAAATTAGTCTATTTATTGTTATGACTAATAGTTATTTACGTTATTAATTAACATTTTTACCCATAAATCTTTTAAGCAATAAATACAAGATCATTGTTTTGTAGTCATTTAGTTGAGTTTCAACATTTGCTGGTGAAAAGTTGACAGTGCTCTTGAAGATTTAGTGTACTTTTATTTACAATGGCGAAAGGATATTGGTCATCTACAAAGTGATGCAAAGCTGTTACATTACGTGGAGAAGGTTTTTCGTACATGGAAATCGCCAAAAAGTTGGGAAATGGAGCAACAAAATCTGGAGTGAGGAAGGTGTGCGAAAGGTTTAAGGCAACCAATACCTTCTAAAGTATGCCAAAAAATGGAAAAGTTAAGAAGACAACTGCCAACGATGACAGAATGATAATCAGGATTGCACTTAAGAACCGAAGAGCAACTTCAGCTTAAAATGACTTAGAGGCTGCCGGAGTTTCGGTTAGTTCAAGAACAACTCGCCGAAGGCTTTTTGAAAATGGTTTAAAAGCAAGAAGACCCAGAAAAAAAACCATATTTAAACAAAAAACAACGAAAGAATCGTTTCATTTGGGCAAAAGTACACAAGGAGTGGACAAAGGAAGACTGGGCAAGAGTTATTCAGAGTGATGAAAGCAAAATTTCCATTTTTGGAAGTGATGGAATCAATTATGTGAGAAGAAGGCCCGGTTAAGATCTTTTACCTGAGTGTACATTGGTTACAATAAAGCACCCCATAGGTGTAATGGTGTTTTTAGGACCTCCAAGATGCTCACTTAGTTTGGTGTTAATCGATTTTCTGGTTTTCTTGCTAACTGATAATGCCATTTTTCTTTTTTTAATATATTATGAATCTGGAAGATATAAATACAGCAAGTATAGCAATTAATTTGAAATAAAATCTAAAATGGTAGTTATAATATTTTCAAAGTATATTTGAATATTAACTGATACTTATACACAAAATAATATTGTTAAAAACTCAAAGCATATTATAAAAATTAAGCATAAGGTTAAACAATATTTTAAATAATTATTATGTACATTTATAACATAAACAGTAATCATTTAGTAAAAAAAACAATATTTTTGAAAATTAAAAACGCTTTCCCGGTAGCTAGACTTGTTTTTTTCACCAAAATAAATTATACCATTCAACTCAGGGTTTATGAATACATAGGAAAAGTGACATACTGAATGAAAATTAAAACATGCAAAAGTATGATATACCCTAACATTTAGTCTCAAACTCTTGCTGAATTCAAATTACATTAAGTTTTTTTTCAATCGAAACATTACAAATAGTATCTGCCTGCTCACGCGTTTGTATTCTTGCTACGACGATTATGACCACTCTTTAAACTTTTCGTTAATTATTTTAATCTGCACAAGTATCAGTATATATAAATTTGCAAATGGCATAAACTACTCGCACAAATTTTCGGAGCTGTTAGAGCTTGCTGCAAATTCATTTTTAGCACATACTGCACAGTGTAGTATATGGTGCACATCGCAGAAAAACGATACTTATTACTTAGTAGTCGAAAGCTTTATAATACTGATTAATTCAGCGGCGTTTGATGTCCTAGGAACTTGATTAAGAAACACTGAAGTCTTCATTGAAAATTTCCAAATTACACCTTTTTGACAACTTTATCTGTTAACCCTAACAAAAACTTTTTTGCGTTCCCAATAAAAATGATTTTGAATGAATCGAGCTGAATGTAGAGTTCATGAAGATTAATCCGAATGATGAGAAATAAAAAAAAACATGGTGCAAATTTTAAATATAGATAATCCTTGAATAATTTTGGCAGAGATAGAACAAGCGTACATGATTCGCTTCAAGAACCTTGCACATCATAGTTGCAAATCTGGAGAGAAAATGGTTTTTGTGGTTTCAATAAAAAATTTGTAAGTTTTGTCATATTTTTGTCTATGTTTTTGCATAAATTAGCCTTTGAAAACTTGATAAAATTGTATTTTAATAGAAATATAAATGGCCTATCTTCGAATGTAATAAGGAACAGAATGTTAAAGCGCAAGGAGGATATAATTACAAAATTTTGAAAACA
The DNA here is from genome assembly GCF_058129835.1 of Hydra viridissima. Taxonomy (NCBI): domain Eukaryota; kingdom Metazoa; phylum Cnidaria; class Hydrozoa; order Anthoathecata; family Hydridae; genus Hydra; species Hydra viridissima. The sequence continues at coordinate 26,838,370 of NW_028324300.1, read as the reverse complement.
GTTATTCAGGATATGCACACAAAAAATACATACACTTTGTTGCTGTACATGTTGCCATAAAAAATTCTTACATTCAAATTTAAAAAAAGTAAGCAAGAATTTATCAAGAAATATATCGTTTTTTTTGAAGATTAGAAATTATATTCATGTTTCGGAGTTAAACAAACTTTTCAAAAAATATCAAAATTTCGAAAAAATAAGGGCAATTGTCCCTATATAATAACTTAATTGGCTGAGTTATTGCTCTATTGAAAATTTTTCGGAGATAACAACTTTTTGTTTATGGGAAACAAGTTTTATCTGGAAAGATCAAAATTTTAAAGTCATAAACTTTGTTACAAAAAATTTTTTAAATGAAACAGAAAAATAAAAAACTTCTTTTGTCTGTTTTTTTTTTTTTTTGTTACGCTACAATTTTCTTCAAAACTTGTAATGAGGGGAAAAATGAAAAGAAATTTTTCAAAATAAATAAAATTAGACATAAATTAGTAAATAACCTATTATTTAAATCCATCCATTTAAAAAAAAAAAAAATTACAAAAATTAAAAAATTTTATATTAATTTTTACATAATGAGCAACATAAAGCATATTTTAACAACAACTCAAACCAAACCTAATAATTCCAGAAAGCCAAGGCCATTTTGAATAAAGTTTCTCAGTTATTCTCTATGCACTTAGTATTATAGGATGAGCAAAAATAAAATTAGTTTCAAGAATCTGAAATCCATTAGTGTTTATTAATGTTGACATTTTCCCAAGAGCTTTTCTTTTTTCAAAACATGTTTGACAGTCAATAAGTAAAATGAAATGTCAATGTGTAAAATTAGTGCAGTGCTGCACTGACTTTAAACAAATTGTATGTAAGATATGATACCTCACCTGGCCAGTCAAAAACTGTGTTGCAGTAAAAAATCACAATCAAGTATTTCCAGAGATTCATATCTTTTTGTTTTCTTCTTCATAAAAACGTTTAACTCACCAAATTGACTTCTTCGCTTTGCAGATTCCATTTTTTGATGTTACATACAGTCATTGGATAGTAATTCTGAATTGAATCAACATTTTTTTTTTGTAAGTTCACCCTTCTCTGAAAAGGATTTAAATGTTCCTTTATGTTCCTTGACCAGATTTCTAAATTCTCTCCCAAGTAACTAATGCACATTATCAGCACTCCTCAACTTTTCTGGAATGATATCATCATATTTCTTGTTGAGATTATATTTAGCTACTTCATCACATGATGAGGTTTCACCATCTTCATAAATCAAACGCGCTTTTTCCCTGAAAATTGAAAATGTTCAACTGAATTTATTGCATTACAACAAAATCATCCAAACCCTCACAATAACATAAAGTCCTAAGATAAAAATTGAATTATCATATCAGAAAATTAAATATGCAATATGAATCCAACTTCTCTGAATAGATTTCCTGCTGGCAGTTAATCGCAATTAATATTTTAAATCCAACAATCAAATCTTCTGAAATAACTAAAACTTCACTTAATTTCATTGGATCAGAGAAAGCTCATCAATAAATATTTTTGTACCTGATAAGCAATTGAAAAAAGGTAAGCCTTTTTACCTGTGGCCTGAGATCTTAACATCACATGGCATGTTTGACCCTGGTACTAAAGAAACCTGAATTGATACCAAAAGTTTTATACAACTTATTCATGAAAATGTTGCCAGGCAAATTTTCATATTTGACTAGTTATCTTAAATATCAACTATCTGGAAAAAGTGAAAAGGTGAAATTGAATTTTTGCTAAGAGTTAGTAAACATGTCATAGATTTGATTGTGCCACAAATTGCGATTGTGTTGTAAATCTCAATTAAATTAATGTTGGACTTTTAAAAATATGTTTCTAAGCATATTTTAAATGTCCAACAAAGATGAAATTTAAGATGGGAATTTGAAAGATTAACCAAAGAAATAGTTTTTTTTTGAAAGTAAGTAATAAAAACTACATTTAACATTAGTTCTAACTATATATAACTAAATATATAACTACATATAGATGTCTGGAAAAAGTTTTATTCTTTACCAACGAAAACCAAAAAATTGTAAATATGTGTTAGCGGTTTTTTGTGACGATTTTTGAGGGATAACTTTGGAAAAGTATACCTCATGATTGAACTAGAAATTAAATTTAACATGACTGCATTATTTGCTATTAACAGAAAACCAAAAGCCAATGCTTAGCAGTGAATATTCAAAATATGAAAAGATGATTGGTTAAACTTTCAGTTTAAGCTTTTTTGAGACTTCGTTATGTGCATTGTTTGCTTGAGCAAAATAAATTTTTGAACAGGTAGGCATCTAATTTTAAAGTTGTTTTAAAAATTTGATTGCGCATTTCTTAGTTTCAAGTTTACTTTTAGGGATGAGTTACTTTTACAAAACGATAAGGAATTTATAATAAGTAATAAAGATACTGGTCTCTAAAATATATTAGTAAATTGAAAATCAGAAATGAATGCGTTAAAATAAGTATATTTTTAAGTTCCAAGCATGTTGAACTTCAAAAAGACAAAGCTTCCTCCTTAACCTGCACGGAATAAGTAATTTTTATACAATATAATAATAGTATATACAACATTTGAAAAAGATAACATTTAAAAAGATTTTTCTTCCTATTTACCATGAATAACTATCTTCGTTAGTCAATAAATCAATCTTGATGTCAAAAGAAATATTGCTCTAAATTTCAAACTTGATCTAAATTGACTCTGACAACAAATAAATTATATACATTTATTGTGTAGTTGTTTTGATTGTTTGTCTAAATAGTTTGGTAACTTTGTTAATCACCTTTTTTCAGTAGTGTTAATGCTTTTGTTGAACAAAAACAACATGATGTGAAAATTATAGCACAAAAGAATTGTGGTTTCAATGCAAATTTGAACTTATTCTTTCTTTAAGTAATTACATTTACAATGTGTTTTGTTAAACACCTTAATCATTAATTTTCAGTTTTTAGTTTTTTTTTCTTAATGAACTTTCTATTACAAAAACTCCTCTTTCAAGAAAAACTACATTAAAACACCAATCTACCATGGATGATATTTTTGAGTCATTAAGTAACGTGATTGGGAAAGACTGGAAGAAGTTTGGTCATTCTTTATCTGTAAAAGATACTGAGCTGGATAACATTGACAATAAAGAAATTTGTTTAAAAGAGAAAGCATACAGAATGTTATGTCTCTGGAGAAAGTATCATGAGTCTACCACACTAGATGTTTTAGTAAGTGCATTGGAAGAGACAGAAAGACCTGATTTGATAAACATGATAAAAGCAAGTATGACTTCAACTTTTTATTAACTAAAAGCTTTTAGCAGTTGTTTACATATAGAATAGGATCTTCAGTCACAGTTAGAAGCTGCATTAAAAATGTTTCATAAATTGTCAGTTTGTTTTATTTTGGCAGGGAATATTACTGATTGTGCATCCAAATAGTGTTCAAATGTATTAACTTTTTTGAAATTAAGTTAAAAGGTTTTGAGTTAAAGATAATATTGAATTAAAAGGCTGCCATCTTAGTTAACAAGTGTTATAATGTTTATTTAAAAGTGTTTTTTTCTTCTTTTGCTTAATTAAAGATTAAATAAAAATTTATTAGTGTTTACATTTTTAATAAAAATAAATTTTAGATAAACAATTTGGTTGTAAGAAGAAAATGTTAAAAATTTTGTATAAATGAAATATAAAGATTTAATATAAATATTAAGTCTGTTTGCCAAATTGAAGTTTTTGCATAACATTCAAATGAATTAGTGAACAGGGTATTCAATTTATTAGGTCACTTTGATCTGTTGTGACCAATTGCTTACAATTATATTAATTGAAGGTTTGAGGCTGAAATGGCAAATCACATTGTTTTCTTTATTGACATTTTTTGAAAATATGGCTAAACTAATTTTCAAACTGTAAGGTTTTTTTACCGGCTTAAGAACATATACACTTTAAAACAGGGTTGGAAAAAACCCAGCCCACTGGGTTTTTGTGGGTTTTATTGGGTTTTTTTAAAAATAGCTTTTTTTGCTTAGAAAATGAAAGACATAATACCTATTTTGCATTCAAACTATCTTTAAACATTTAATTTTTTTCAAAACAATAATTAAAAACACATGGTAATAGTTATATTTATTTATTGAAAAGAGCTTTTACAAGGAAAATTTAATAAATTGAAGAGCTGTAAATAAAATTCTCCTTACATAATTTTACTTTGTTTGATTATTACAATAATTTTCAATTCTTGTCAGCTTTTCAGATGGTTTTGACAGATTTCCAGTTAAACACTTCCTCTGGGATCATCAAGAATAAACTAAAACAAATATAAATTACACTTTAATAATAGAAATAGAATTTTTTTCAGATTTTAAAAGTTGTCTTCTTAGTGTTGAAGGAAAAAATTTTATTTTTTCCTTCAACACTAAGAAGACAACTTGCCTCACAATTGATGGCTATATTCTCAATTATTCTTCCAATATTGGCCAGAAAATCTCCCATCTTCTCTCCATAGATCTCCACGTAGAAGTTATAATTTTTCTGGTATGTCTCAATGCAGGCAACTTAAGAGCTCCAGCGTGTTTCATTTGGCAGCTGAGGCATACATCCACCTTTTTTCTTTAACAAACCATGGGCCATATGCACATTTCTAAAATATTTCTGAACTTCCACAACCTGTTTTAGAATTGTTGAAAAAGAATTGCAAATGTCTTTCTGTAGCAAATTCATATAGTGTGCATTACAGCCATATGTTAACATATCAGGATACTCTTGTTTGATCAGCTCTTTCATTTTCTTCATCTTAGCTTCATTGTCAGTGCAGACAGCAAATACAAACTCATCATAATCATTTTTTATGCTAACTATAGCTTCATTGATGATTTTGAAGCAGTATTCTGCAGGTTTTTTTTCTGATCCTGAGTCAACTATGTTGTACAGATAACTCTTTTTTCCATCATAAAATGAGTGAGCAATTATTAGGTCATTCTGAATACTAGACCATCCATCTTGACAAATTACCAACATGTCTTTGGTTTCCAGTTCGTTCTTTATCCCAGCTGACAGATCATCATAGACTTCATTTAATAGATCTCAACCCAGTTTCTTTCGGCTTGGTGGGACATACCCAGGACAAAGAAGAGAGCAAAGTTTCTGAAACTCACAATTTTCCACTGAATTGTAAAAAACCGGGCAACTTGCTTACGGCATCTTTCTGATCATTTGATGTTCTAACTACAAAGTTATTTAAGTTACTACTTTTAAACCTTTTTGCTGGTGTGGAGCTGGACATAATAGATCCTTCGGAAATTGAAGTATCTGACTCATTTGACAAGAGGCTAATATTGCTCATTGAGCTTCCAGGTCTTGGTTCTTGTTCATCAGTGTCCTTCTTTCTCTCTTTACACTTCTCCAAATGAATACAATTTTTCTACTTTCTTTAAAATTCTAATTAAATTATAAAAATTATAAAAAGGAAGCAGTTACAAAAATAAAAAAAAAAATTCTAATATCTAACAAGAAATAATTAAAATAATTTGAATTTAAAAGAAAGAAAATCATGGAAATAATTAAGTAATAAATAATCAGAGTTATCAGGATTATTACTTTAAATCCTAATAGTTCCTAATGAAGAAAAAAAAATTCAAAAATATTTATAGAAGCTTTTGAATTCTGTTCCCTTATTTTCTTCAGTATGTTGCAACTTAGATGAATGTAAATAAAGTTAAAATGTCCACAAATAATTCTGACTATTTTTACAGCTAGAAGAAGAAAACGTTTTGTTGACCGATGTATTAACTATTTTTATTAATTTATATTTTCTAGAAATGATTGAAATGTTTTCTTGTTTTTTAGGTCTATCTTTGCCAAGATTCAAATACTGGCAAAGAATTTGCTATGAAATGTATTAAAGCCAGAAATAACAACATAAAAGAAATGGAAAAAATTCCAAATGAAACAAGTCTTTATAAAAAGTTGAATCACCAGCGAATTGTAAAATATTTTGGTGCATCTCAAGAAGGAACATTCATCTCTATTTTTATGGAATATGTGGAAGGGGTGAGTGGATTTTATAGGTCCAATCAATTTTATTTAACATTTTTAAGATTAAACCTTTTACTACAATATTGTAGTTTTCCTATAATATTGTAGTTTTCCTAAATAGAAAGAGCTCTTTAATGTTGTATCATTGACTTAAATTTGTCTTTCAAAGTTTTTTGTCCAAAGTTAATGATGCAATTAATTAAAAACGAAACTTTTTTGCAATGACTTGTTTTTAACTAATTGTATCATTAATTTTGTCCAAAATTAATGATACAATTAATTAAAAACAAGTCATTGCTTGCCAATGACACTGACAACAGGCTAGTGGATGTTTTTGTTGTATGTTTGAGCACTTATGGTTTTTCCCTTATCCATGCAGTGGATCAGAAGGGGGTCTGTCAATTTAAACATGGCAGTAAGCATTTAGGATCAAATTGACCTCAGCAGAAAACTGTTCTCTGGGATTCTTTAACACCCACCCATTAAAAGTTTCATTAGTTCCAGCTGTTACAAGCATATCCAGGATTTGCTGTCCATCAAAAGGTCACACAATTGCCTTTACTTTTGTTTTTTTGGTCTAATTCTGTTGAATTTGGTCTAATTCTGTTCAAATGGTTATGTACTAAAGAGCGCCATCTAAATACAAATAAACCAAATCTTCATGGATTTCTTTAAGTGATTTTACCAGTTTACTGCGAACCAAAATGTATACTCAATAAGACTTTTTCTTCTTTTTTTTTCTTTTGAAAGTGCTTTGCTAGAAAGCCTAGAAAGTAGAACATTAAAGTTTCAAAATAAAGCTTAAAATGCCCATTTTTTTTCTTTAATTTTATGTCCCATGATTTGTTCTTTGAAAAAAAGTTTTTTTTTTTAACTACAACTTCTTGATACCACTAAGTTAAATTTAAAATTTTTAAACAGAAAATTTTATGATTCCAGTAGTGGAATTTTACCCATTTTAACACATTAAACACAAAAAACAAAAGAAAATAAAAAAAATAAAATAAAATAAAAAAAATAAAAAAATTTAACTAGAAAAAGTTTTATTTTTAGAATAACAAAAAAATAATATAAACTTTGAATGCTTCTGTAATTACAGATTTATTTGTTTCCTTTGGGACAATAGCGGTTTTAGCAAACTTAAACAGTAAATTAGGAAGAAGAATATCAGATGCTGCATTAATGTATTTCTTTTAAAAGTTTTTAGAAAAAGTTATTTAAAAATCAAATTGTTTTTTCAAGGATCACTTGAAAATATCCACAGGGATATTAAAGGTCTTTCCTTAGTTTACAATACTAAATGTGAGTTTAACTAAACGTGAACTCAAAGTTATTATAATTAAACGTAAACTTAAAGTTAAGCTTATCTTCAGTGCTGGACATTAGTGTTAAGTTTAGTACTATATGCTAGAAATTATGTTAGTAGTGGACACTAGTAGTATTTTAAGGATAGAGGTGAAGAATTATTTTTGATCAAGTAAATGGAAACTGGTAACATGTGCAGAATATTATTTAAAAATTACCTAGAAAACTTGAAAATTTACAAACAAGTTTGAATAATAGGTATAAAAAATTATTTATACCAGGTAATTGTTTATTAAAAATGTAATTTTATTGCGAATTGAAATTAGTTTGTACTTACACAGGTTCCAATATCCTATTAGACTCAGTTGGTAACTGCAAACTTGCTGATTTCGGCGTTTCAAGATGGATACAAGTAAAACTATTTTATTTATGTAAAATTTTTTTGTACAAGTTTCTTTCATAGTAAAAACGTCTTTATTTTTTAATAAATGATACCCTTCAGACAACTAGTTCTGACGAGAAGTGTCGATCTTGTCATGGATCAGTTTATTGGATGAGTTCAGAAGTAATTAAAGGGCTCATGTATGGTAGAGAGACTGATATATGGTGAGTACAACTATAGGTTATGAATTACATGCAAGAACTACATAAGTACTGTATATATATGTTTTTATTTTTTCTTAATAGGTCTTTTGGATGTACTGTTATAGAAATTCTAACATCAAAACCACCTTGGCATGAATATGAAGAAGCAGCTGTCATTTTGAAGATTGGAAATGAGCCAACAATAACATTGTTTCTTTATAGGTCTTTTGGATGTACTGTTACAGAAATTCTAACATCAAAACCACCTTGGCAAGAATATGAAGAAGCAGCTGCCATTTTGAAGATTGGAAATGAGCCAACAATAACATTGTTTCTTTATAGGCCTTTTGGATGTACTGTTACAGAAATTCTAACATCAAAACCACCTTGGCATGAATATGAAGAAGCAGCTGCCATTTTGAAGATTGGAAATGAGCCCACAATAACATTTTTTCTTTATAGGTCTTTTGGATGTACTGTTACAGAAACTCTAACATCAAAACCACCTTGGCATGAATATGAAGAAGCAGCTGCCATTTTGAAGATTGGAAATGAGCCAACAATAACATTGTTTCTTTATAGGCCTTTTGGATGTAGTTACAGAAATTCTAACATCAAAACCACCTTGGCATGAATATGAAGAAGCAGCTGCCATTTTGAAGATGGGAAATAAGCCAACAATAACATTTTTTCTTTATAAGTCTTTTGGATGTCCTGTTACAGAAATTCTAACATCAAAACCACCTTGGCATGAATATGAAGAAGCAGCTGCCATTTTGAAGATGGGAAATGAGCCAACAATAACATTGTTTCTTTATAGGTCTTTTGGATGTACTGTTACAGAAACTCTAACATCAAAACCACCTTGGCATGAATATGAAGAAGCAGCTGCCATTTTGAAGATTGGAAATGAGCCAACAATAACATTGTTTCTTTATAGGCCTTTTGGATGTAGTTACAGAAATTCTAACATCAAAACCACCTTGGCATGAATATGAAGAAGCAGCTGCCATTTTGAAGATGGGAAATAAGCCAACAATAACATTGTTTCTTTATAGGCCTTTTGGATGTAGTTACAGAAATTCTAACATCAAAACCACCTTGGCATGAATATGAAGAAGCAGCTGCCATTTTGAAGATGGGAAATAAGCCAACAATAACATTTTTTCTTTATAAGTCTTTTGGATGTCCTGTTACAGAAATTCTAACATCAAAACCACCTTGGCATGAATATGAAGAAGCAGCTGCCATTTTGAAGATGGGAAATGAGCCAACAATAACATTGTTTCTTTATAGGTCTTTTGGATGTACTGTTACAGAAACTCTAACATCAAAACCACCTTGGCATGAATATGAAGAAGCAGCTGCCATTTTGAAGATTGGAAATGAGCCAACAATAACATTGTTTCTTTATAGGCCTTTTGGATGTAGTTACAGAAATTCTAACATCAAAACCACCTTGGCATGAATATGAAGAAGCAGCTGCCATTTTGAAGATGGGAAATAAGCCAACAATAACATTGTTTCTTTATAGGCCTTTTGGATGTAGTTACAGAAATTCTAACATCAAAACCACCTTGGCATGAATATGAAGAAGCAGCTGCCATTTTGAAGATGGGAAATAAGCCAACAATAACATTTTTTCTTTATAAGTCTTTTGGATGTCCTGTTACAGAAATTCTAACATCAAAACCACCTTGGCATGAATATGAAGAAGCAGCTGCCATTTTGAAGATTGGAAATGAGCCAACAATAACATTGTTTCTTTATAGGCCTTTTGGATGTACTGTTACAGAAATTCTAACATCAAAACCACCTTGGCATGAATATGAAGAAGCAGCTGCCATTTTGAAGATTGGAAATGAGCCAACAATAACATTGTTTCTTTATAGGTCTTTTGGATGTACTGTTACAGAAATTCTAACATCAAAACCACCTTGGCATGAATATGAGGAAGCAGCTGCCATTTTGAAGATGGGAAATGAGCCAACAATAACATTTTTTCTTTATAGGTCTTTTGGATGTACTGTTACAGAAATTCTAACATCAAAACCACCTTGGCATGAATATGAAGAAGCAGCTGCCATTTTGAAGATGGGAAATGAGCCAACAATAACATTGTTTCTTTATAGGTCTTTTGGATGTACTGTTACAGAAATTCTAACATCAAAACCACCTTGGCATGAATATGAGGAAGCAGCTGCCATTTTGAAGATGGGAAATGAGCCAACAATAACATTTTTTCTTTATAGGTCTTTTGGATGTACTGTTACAGAAATTCTAACATCAAAACCACCTTGGCATGAATATGAAGAAGCAGCTGCCATTTTGAAGATGGGAAATGAGCCAACAATAACATTTTTTCTTTATAGGTCTTTTGGATGTACTGTTACAGAAATTCTAACATCAAAACCACCTTGGCATGAATATGAAGAAGCAGCTGCCATTTTAAAGATTGGAAATGAGCCCACAATAACATTTTTTCTTTATAGGTCTTTTGGATGTACTGTTACAGAAACTCTAACATCAAAACCACCTTGGCATGAATATGAAGAAGCAGCTGCCATTTTGAAGATTGGAAATGAGCCAACAATAACATTGTTTCTTTATAGGCCTTTTGGATGTAGTTACAGAAATTCTAACATCAAAACCACCTTGGCATGAATATGAGGAAGCAGCTGCCATTTTGAAGATGGGAAATGAGCCAACAATAACATTATTTCTTTATAGGTCTTTTGGATGTACTGTTACAGAAATTCTAACATCAAAACCACCTTGGCATGAATATGAAGAAGCAGCTGCCATTTTGAAGATTGGAAATGAGCCAACAATAACATTGTTTCTTTATAGGCCTTTTGGATGTACTGTTACAGAAATTCTAACATCAAAACCACCTTGGCATGAATATGAAGAAGCAGCTGCCATTTTGATGATTGGAAATGAGCCAACAATAACATTGTTTCTTTATAGGCCTTTTGGATGTAGTTACAGAAATTCTAACATCAAAACCACCTTGGCATGAATATGAGGAAGCAGCTGCCATTTTGAAGATGGGAAATGAGCCAACAATAACATTGTTTCTTTATAGGTCTTTTGGATGTACTGTTACAGAAACTCTAACATCAAAACCACCTTGGCATGAATATGAAGAAGCAGCTGCCATTTTGAAGATTGGAAATGAGCCAACAATAACATTGTTTCTTTATAGGCCTTTTGGATGTAGTTACAGAAATTCTAACATCAAAACCACCTTGGCATGAATATGAAGAAGCAGCTGCCATTTTGAAGATGGGAAATAAGCCAACAATAACATTGTTTCTTTATAGGCCTTTTGGATGTAGTTACAGAAATTCTAACATCAAAACCACCTTGGCATGAATATGAAGAAGCAGCTGCCATTTTGAAGATGGGAAATAAGCCAACAATAACATTTTTTCTTTATAAGTCTTTTGGATGTCCTGTTACAGAAATTCTAACATCAAAACCACCTTGGCATGAATATGAAGAAGCAGCTGCCATTTTGAAGATTGGAAATGAGCCAACAATAACATTGTTTCTTTATAGGCCTTTTGGATGTACTGTTACAGAAATTCTAACATCAAAACCACCTTGGCATGAATATGAAGAAGCAGCTGCCATTTTGAAGATTGGAAATGAGCCAACAATAACATTGTTTCTTTATAGGTCTTTTGGATGTACTGTTACAGAAATTCTAACATCAAAACCACCTTGGCATGAATATGAGGAAGCAGCTGCCATTTTGAAGATGGGAAATGAGCCAACAATAACATTTTTTCTTTATAGGTCTTTTGGATGTACTGTTACAGAAATTCTAACATCAAAACCACCTTGGCATGAATATGAAGAAGCAGCTGCCATTTTGAAGATGGGAAATGAGCCAACAATAACATTGTTTCTTTATAGGTCTTTTGGATGTACTGTTACAGAAATTCTAACATCAAAACCACCTTGGCATGAATATGAGGAAGCAGCTGCCATTTTGAAGATGGGAAATGAGCCAACAATAACATTTTTTCTTTATAGGTCTTTTGGATGTACTGTTACAGAAATTCTAACATCAAAACCACCTTGGCATGAATATGAAGAAGCAGCTGCCATTTTGAAGATGGGAAATGAGCCAACAATAACATTTTTTCTTTATAGGTCTTTTGGATGTACTGTTACAGAAATTCTAACATCAAAACCACCTTGGCATGAATATGAAGAAGCAGCTGCCATTTTAAAGATTGGAAATGAGCCCACAATAACATTTTTTCTTTATAGGTCTTTTGGATGTACTGTTACAGAAACTCTAACATCAAAACCACCTTGGCATGAATATGAAGAAGCAGCTGCCATTTTGATGATTGGAAATGAGCCAACAATAACATTGTTTCTTTATAGGCCTTTTGGATGTAGTTACAGAAATTCTAACATCAAAACCACCTTGGCATGAATATGAGGAAGCAGCTGCCATTTTGAAGATGGGAAATGAGCCAACAATAACATTGTTTCTTTATAGGTCTTTTGGATGTACTGTTACAGAAATTCTAACATCAAAACCACCTTGGCATGAATATGAAGAAGCAGCTGCCATTTTGAAGATTGGAAATGAGCCAACAATAACATTGTTTCTTTATAGGCCTTTTGGATGTACTGTTACAGAAATTCTAACATCAAAACCACCTTGGCATGAATATGAAGAAGCAGCTGCCATTTTGATGATTGGAAATGAGCCAACAATAACATTGTTTCTTTATAGGCCTTTTGGATGTAGTTACAGAAATTCTAACATCAAAACCACCTTGGCATGAATATGAGGAAGCAGCTGCCATTTTGAAGATGGGAAATGAGCCAACAATAACATTTTTTCTTTATAGGCCTTTTGGATGTACTGTTACAGAAATTCTAACATCAAAACCACCTTGGCATGAATATGAAGAAGCAGCTGCCATTTTGAAGATGGGAAATGAGCCAACAATAACATTGTTTCTTTATAGGCCTTTTGGATGAACTGTTACAGAAATTCTAACATCAAAACCACCTTGGCATGAATATGAAGAAGCAGCTGCCATTTTGAAGATTGGAAATGAGCCAACAATAACATTGTTTCTTTATAGGCCTTTTGGATGTACTGTTACAGAAATTCTAACATCAAAACCACCTTGGCATGAATATGACGAAGCAGCTGCCATTTTGAAGATTGGAAATGAGCCAACAATAACATTTTTTCTTTATAGGTCTTTTGGATGTATTGTTACAGAAATTCTAACATCAAAACCACCTTGGCATGAATATGAAGAAGCAGCTGCCATTTTGAAGATTGGAAATGAGTTAACAATAACATTTTTTCTTTATAGGTCTTTTGGATGTATTGTTACAGAAATTCTAACATCAAAACCACCTTGGCATGAATATGAAGAAGCAGCTGCCATTTTGAAGATTGGAAATGAGCCAACAATAACATTGTTTCTTTATAGGCCTTTTGGATGTACTGTTACAGAAATTCTAACATCAAAACCACCTTGGCATGAATATGAAGAAGCAGCTGCCATTTTGATGATTGGAAATGAGCCAACAATAACATTTTTTCTTTATAGGTCTTTTGGATGTAGTTACAGAAATTCTAACATCAAAACCACCTTGGCATGAATATGAAGAAGCAGCTGCCATTTTGAAGATTGGAAATGAGCCAAAAATAACATTTTTTCTTTATTGGTCTTTTGGATGTACTGTTATAGAAATTCTAACATCAAAACCACCTTGGCATGAATATGAAGAAGCAGCTGCCATTTTGAAGATGGGAAATGAGCCAACAATAACATTGTTTCTTTATAGGTCTTTTGGATGTACTGCTATAAAAATTCTAACATCAAAACCACCTTGGCATGATAATGAAGAAGCAGCTGCCATTTTGAAGATTGGAAATGAGCCAACAATAACATTTTTTCTTTATAGGTCTTTTGGATGTATTGTTACAGAAATTCTAACATCAAAACCACCTTGGCATGAATATGAAGAAGCAGCTGCCATTTTGAAGATTGGAAATGAGTTAACAATAACATTTTTTCTTTATAGGTCTTTTGGATGTATTGTTACAGAAATTCTAACATCAAAACCACCTTGGCATGAATATGAAGAAGCAGCTGCCATTTTGAAGATTGGAAATGAGCCAACAATAAAATTGTTTCTTTATAGGCCTTTTGGATGTAGTTACAGAAATTCTATCATCAAAACCACCTTGTCATGAATATGAAGAAGCAGCTGCCATTTTGATGATTGGAAATGAGCCAACAATAACATTGTTTCTTTATAGGTCTTTTGGATGTATTGTTACAGAAATTCTAACATCAAAACCACCTTGGCATGAATATGAAGAAGCAGCTGCCATTTTGAAGATTGGAAATGAGTTAACAATAACATTTTTTCTTTATTGGTCTTTTGGATGTACTGTTATAGAAATTCTAACACCAAAACCACCTTGGCATGAATATGAAGAAGCAGCTGCCATTTTGAAGATGGGAAATGAGCCAACAATAACATTGTTTCTTTATAGGTCTTTTGGATGTACTGCTATAGAAATTCTAACATCAAAACCACCTTGGCACGAATATGAAGAAGCAGCTGCCATTTTGAAGATTGGAAATGAGCCAACAATAACATTTTTTCTTTATAGGTCTTTTGGATGTATTGTTACAGAAATTCTAACATCAAAACCACCTTGGCATGAATATGAAGAAGCAGCTGCCATTTTGAAGATTGGAAATGAGTTAACAATAACATTTTTTCTTTATAGGTCTTTTGGATGTACTGTTACAGAAATTCTAACATCAAAACCACCTTGGCATGAATATGAGGAAGCAGCTGCCATTTTGAAGATTGGAAATGAGCCAACAATAACATTTTTTCTTTATAGGCCTTTTGGATGTACTGTTACAGAAATTCTAACATCAAAACCACCTTGGCATGAATATGAAGAAGCAGCTGCCATTTTGAAGATTGGAAATGAGCCAACAATAACATTGTTTCTTTATAGGCCTTTTGGATGTACTGTTACAGAAATTCTAACATCAAAACCACCTTGGCATGAATATGAAGAAGCAGCTGCCATTTTGAAGATTGGAAATGAGCCAACAATAACATTGTTTCTTTATAGGCCTTTTGGATGTAGTTACAGAAATTCTAACATCAAAACCACCTTGGCATGAATATGAAGAAGCAGCTGCCATTTTGAAGATTGGAAATGAGCCAACAATAACATTTTTTCTTTATAGGTCTTTTGGATGTACTGTTACAGAAATTCTAACATCAAAACCACCTTGGCATGAATATGAAGAAGCAGCTGCCATTTTGAAGATTGGAAATGAGCCAACAATAACATTGTTTCTTTATAGGCCTTTTGGATGTACTGTTACAGAAATTCTAACATCAAAACCACCTTGGCATGAATATGAAGAAGCAGCTGCCATTTTGAAGAAATTGAAATGAGCCAACAATAACATTTTTTCTTTATAGGTCTTTTGGATGTACTGTTACAGAAATTCTAACATCAAAACCACCTTGGCACGAATATGAAGAAGCAGCTGCCATTTTGAAGATTGGAAATGAGCCAACAATAACATTGTTTCTTTATAGGCCTTTTGGATGTAGTTACAGAAATTCTAACATCAAAACCACCTTGGCATGAATATGAAGAAGCAGCTGCCATTTTGATGATTGGAAATGAGCCAACAATAACATTTTTTCTTTATAGGTCTTTTGGATGTACTGTTACAGAAATTCTAACATCAAAACCACCTTGGCATGAATATGAAGAAGCAGCTGCCATTTTGAAGATGGGAAATGAGCCAACAATAACATTGTTTCTTTATAGGTCTTTTGGATGTACTGTTATAGAAATTCTAACATCAAAACCACCTTGGCATGAATATGAATAAGCAGCTGTCATTTTGAAGATTGTCTTTTCACATAGTTCAAAAAAAGTTTAGATTTAAAAAAAGTTAGCATATTTGAAAGTATATCACAGAACTTTGTCTTTAAAGGAGAAAATGGCCGAGAATAAGGTATTGTAATCTTTCCCTTTTTTGATGCTCAGCAGGAATAAATTTTATGTTGGAATGTTTCACAAATAAAATTACTCAGTTTTCTTTTTCTTTTTTTTTTCCCATCTGAATTTTAACTTTTTAAGAAGTAGTGAGAATCTTCTGGAAAAACTACAAAAAGTATTAATTTCATACAGAGAAATGTTCTGGAAGTTGATTGTTAAGATACAAAAGGGTGCAGTACTTTTCAACTATCTAACAATGTTTTTCAAAGTAAATTACTATATTTTGTTCACGTTTTCCTAAGTCTTCGTTCTGGGTTATCTCTCAGCTTCACGCTTTAACTTTTCCATATTAGCTGAAACAAGATTTGCATTTTTCTTTCAGGTCACATTTCGAATGTTTTTTTTTGACAAAATAAACTCACTGTGAAAAACACTTCTCGATTAAGCCACTTTTTAACCAATTTGATAACAAACTTACTCTTGCAATAAAACTTCAATTAAAAATGCTTGTGTTTTTAATATTTGAACCATAGAATAATTATCAGGTATTAAATAGGATATACAATTAAATGCAGCAAGGACCATTAGGACGGAATAACTACCATCGAACAACCATTAGGATGATTGCAAGAACTCCAATTGCGATAAAGAATCAGAACTGATCACCTTGGTTATTGCTTAGTTACGTAGCAATATTGTCAAGTCAACCTTTTGTTTTAACTGTGGATTTCAAAAATAGTTTTAACCCATGATGCAGAAATTATCCGAGTCATCGTGACAACCAATGAATGTGAAGAATAAAGCTGTCGTTGTGTGGTCAAACTTTGTTCGAGGTTATACAAGCACTAGAGATTAAGGCCACGCGGTTAAGGTATTTTTCGGTTCGGTTTTTTTCGATTCGATTTTAAACTTAAACCCATCGGTTCGGTTTTTTTCCGGTTCGGTTTAAAACAAAATTCGGTTCGGTTTGGTTCGGTTCGAATAAAAACAAAATATGGTTTTAAAGATAATTATTGATATATATATTTTACAACTTTAAAATATAGTTTTTCTAAAAATACCCAATTATAAATTAATTTTTATTTTTTTAATGTTTTCTTTTATGTAAAAAATTTTTGCTTGAAGTATAGAAATTTTTGGCATGGGTTCGTTATTCAAATTTAAAATTTACAATTGTTTGTATGTTTGTCAAGCTATTATGAAAAATAAATATATGTTAAACAGTAAAACTTATTTGTTTTATTATTTATCTAAATTAAAAAGCAACGTTCTTATAATAAAAATATTATACAATATATTTTAATTTTTAAGTAAAATAAAAAATTACAACAGTTTAGAAAAAAAGTTCAATTTACACACATATTACAGTACAATGGTATCAAAAACTGTTAATAGCCAATATTCTTCTTGGTCCGCAACATTTGATATAGTTTTGCGCCAACTGTTTACGACTATTTTGGAGTTATGTTTACAATCTCATCTTTTTGACTTATTTTTTTTCTGTGGTTTAATAATACTAAACTTTCATAAATAAAGTTTATTAAAAAAATATAAAATTAAGTTTTATAATTTTTAAAATTTGTATATAGGTTTTTCAGCATTTTTCGGTTTCGGTTCAGTTCGGTTGATTATTTAAAATATTTTTATCGGTTCGGTTCGATTCGGTTTTCTTAGTTCGGTTTTAACCGAAAGAACGGTTCGGTTCGGTTAACCGCGTGGCCTTACTAGAGATGTAGCCAGGGAATAGCGTTGTGTTCGTGTAAAACATTGCGGTGAAACGCGTTTTTTGGAGATCCTGGAATCGATCACGGGACTGGAGAGGCCTATTTTGAATTATTACCGGCACTACTAAATTTGAATGGCATTCGCGAGTACCTATGTGGTTTATGTTTTGATATGATTACCTTAAACGTTGGTTGCTTGAAGCCTGTATGTTGTTAGATTCCCATCGTATTGATGAAGTTAATGTGTTGTACAAAAGATGCTGAAATACACTAGTGACCGTAGGAATGGACACCCCGGGTTTGTCTAGTAAAAGGTGAATGTCTCATTATTTTTGTGCTTTTGTGAAAATTAGTCTATTTATTGTTATGACTAATAGTTATTTACGTTATTAACATTTTTACCTATAAATCTTTTAAGCAATAAATACAAGATCATTGTTTTGTAGTCATTTAGTTGAGTTTCAACAATTGCTGGTGAAAAGTCGACAGTGATCTTGAAGATTTAGTGTACTTTTATTTGTCACCTACAAAGCGATGCAAAGCTGTTACAATAGGTGGAGAAGGTTATTCGTACATGGAAATCGCCAAAAAGTTGGGAAATGGAGCAACAAAATCTGGAATGAGGAAGGTGTGCGAAAGGTTTAAGGCAACCAATACCTTCTAAAGTATGCCAAAAAATGGAAAAGTTAAGAAGACAACTGCCAACGATGACAGAATGATAATCAGGATTGCACTTAAGAACCGAAGAGCAACTTCAGCTTAAAATGACTTAGAGGCTGCCGGAGTTTCGGTTAGTTCAAGAACAACTCGCCGAAGGCTTTTTGAAAATGGTTTAAAAGCAAAAAGACCCAGAAAAAAAACCATACTTAAACAAAAAACAAAGCAAGAATCGTTTCATTTGGGCAAAAGTACACAAGGAGTGGACAAAGGAAGACTGGGCAAGAGTTATTCGGAGTGATGAAAGCAAAATTTCCATTTTTGGAAGTGATGGAATCAATTATGTGAGAAGAAGGCCCTGTAAAGATCTTTTACCTGAGTGCCCATAGGTTACAATGAAGCATCCTATTGGTGTAATGGTGTGGGAATGCATGACCAAAGATGCTGTGGGTCGTATCCACATTGTTGATGGTATTTTAAACGCCAAAAAGTACCAAGAAAACTTATTAGAAGCCAAATTACTCCCATCGATTGATGATTTGTTTGAGGGCAAAACAGAAACCTGCGTGTTCCAGCAGGACAGTGCTACATGCCGCACCGCAAAAACTCTCAAAAATTGGTTTAAAGCCAAAAAGGTAAACGTTTTGAGGTGGCCTGGAAACAGTTCGGACCTGAATCCGATAGAAAGCCAGTGGTCTCGACTGAAAAAACATGTAAGGAAATAAAAAAACCTGGCAACAAGCGACAATTAATAGAGGCCATAGTCAAGTCCTGGTTTCACGTGACCAGCACTGAAAATTTGAGCAATTTAGTGGACTCAATGCCTCGTAGGATTGCTGCAGTAATAAAAAAAAATGGATATCCAACAAAATGTTTAGTTTTTTTTCATAAGCCGTTTTTTATTAACTTTCTCCTTAAATTGTTTTAATCTTTATATTAAAATTGTGAATTTTATTCAAAGTTTTAGTTTTTTTCAATCTAAACACATCAAAAATCAAAAGCGAAAATTATCTTTATAAGAAGCAATATTTAAAACGTCTTACTTATAAATGCTAATCTTTTAGCTTCGATTAGAAAGTTTTTTGCTTCAGTTGTGTCCACGTTGTGTTACAGACAGTAATTGCCTGCTGAATGTTACTTTTAACGGTTTGTGGACCCATGGTAAACCAGACTCACCGCAGTTGAAAATTGATAGAAATACTTGAACCAACTTACTTTCTGTTAACAAAGTAATGTTAACAATCTTAGTTTCTAAAACTACATTGAATCAAACCAATCAATGTTTGTCAAAGATTCGTTGTAGTTCATTACTTTTGTCAAATCAGTGCGATATATCTTAGAAATTCTCTAAATATAAATAAAAAATCTAAGTTTTCTAAATATATATAAAAATCTGAGTTATCTAAATATGTATAAAAATCTATAATCTCAAAATGCCAATATTGTAAATTTTTAGTCTGAAAAAATGTTGACACGAGCACTTTAAAACAAAAAACAATAGATAGTCGATAAATCCAAAGTTAATAATTTCGAAAGATAGTTCTTTCAGTTTACACTGCTCATTTTTAGAGGTTTTAAAATAAAGTTATTTTTACTTCAGATTTTTTTGACCACTCTTTCGAGCAGGCTGACATGAAATAGAAATTGTTGAAAACGAATTAAAAACCGCATTTTTTTGACCATTTTTCTAAATATTTAAAACCTTCGAAAAATGAGGGGGTCCTAAACTTTATATGGCTATATCTTTTGAGCGTCAAAATATATTTTGATAAAATATGAAATCTTTTTACAATTTAAGTTTGAATTCAAGATAAAGAATTTATTTTTTCAAAAAATAATTTCTTTCAATCAGGGGGAAGCAGGGGTCATTTTTCAAGGGTATTCCTGCCCCTTTGATCCGACTGCAGTAATTTTTAGCAAAAAAATTATCATTTTAATGAATATTAGCAAAATAATAGTTGCAATTACCTTCTTGTCAAAAATTTATTAGGAATGCAAATTTTCCATCTCTACTGACACACACAAAACTTGAAAAAATCTCCGATAACGAAATCAGACAAATGGAATGCCACAAACAGTATTTTAAAATTTATAATAAGTTACAAAAATGAAAAAGAAAATGGTATTTTTTCAATCTAAATGTATTCTTGAAAATCTTCTTATAATCTCGTTGAACTGTATTCAACAACCATAGCTCTTAGCTTTTCACCGTGATGGACGTTTTTCTCAGACACTGCGAACCTTTTCAGTGTCTTGATTAAGTTTTTATGCACTGCTTCAAATGTTTGTTCTGATATAATACCGAGCGGGATTTTCTGCCTATCGAGACACTCCTTGAGATGGAGCCTGATTATGTGAAATTTCCATACAAGTGAAATCTTTACTGCATCATGGACATATACTTTTAAGTGATGCATGGACTCTTGAAACTTGTCTATTTTTTCTTTGTTGGATATATCGAGTTTCATCCCAAAACAGCATTCAGCTACCAAAGTAAACAAAATTTAAAACAAAATTAAAACAAAATCACTTTATTGACCCCGGTGTACTTCTGGTTTCTTGGTTGAAAACCTAATACTGATGGGTCAAACACGTTCATGACAATCTTTAGAGATCCCTGCCCTCCATCAATACCAACGCGTACAACAGAATTAAAAATACCCATTTTTCTGAAGGAACAAGCTTCAGTTACGAGCATAGATAGGTCAGTACAATAAACAATATCTTTTTCAAAAAACTTTTTACCGATCTTGAGCTGACATTTTATCACATCGTAAAACCTATTTAAGTAGCGTGACCTGTTCGTATCTTCAGCATAGGTGTTCTCCTGTATTCCAGATCGTCTTTTTTTATCTCCTTCATTATTTCTAACACTGCACAATTTGGAAGATCATGGTTTATCTTCAAGTTCATGGTTGTTTCACGTCTTATATGCCTTAAAGGTGATCGGTCTCTGTATCCTTTAACAGGAAGAGCTTTTCCTCCTGCTGCAAGTTTTATTTTTTGACAATCACTAACAACAGATATTTTTTTTAGCGTACAAGAAACAACTATGTCAGCGATATTTTGGTTCTTTGAAGTAATTAAGGCGTGAAGTTTTTGAACAGTGTTTTTTTTTTGCTGCAAGGATGTCGAATACCAGGACCAACAATTTGACAGCATTCTGAGCAAAATGTATTTATTTTTTCGAATGTAATCTTTTCAGATTCTACGTAGATGAATTCAGAAAGATTAAGTGTACTACTGCTTTTAGTACATTCCCTAGGCAGCAAATAGCACAATTGCAGTTGCCATCTTTTAGTTTAATTCTTCCCAACTTTTTAACTTGATCACAACCATTTATCCAGGAAGTCTCCACAGCTTTACTGATAACTTTATCTTTCTGTTTTAATTATAAGTTTGTCTTGCAGCGTCCGCATATCCTTACGGATAAGAACTTAGGCTCAGACTGAATCCAGGGTCCAAAAAGCCTTTGATCAGTTAAATTAATGAATCATTCTTCTCCAAAGATAGACATTTTTTGTCTTTATTGACACAAAATGCCTATCTTTGGAGAAAAATGACTGTCCTAAAAAATCCCTAATACTGTGAGGGCGTCGTTTTTGTGTTTTGCTAATATGTTTTTCTTTTAATGAAGGTAAGGAGATGGGTAAAGGGGAAGGGGAAGGTTTAGGTTTAGTGTGTGTTGATTAGGTATACGGAGGTTGGGAACAAGATTGATGGTCTGGGGAGTATTTAGCTAGGAAAGGGCAAGGTTTGGGTTGTAGGAAGGTATATGGAGGTTGGGAACAAGGTTGGGGGTTTTATTAAATGTTTTCTATGTTCGGTCCCTCAGGTAATATATTACGGCGCGGCTATGGTAAGGCGAGCGGTTCAATCTCCATTCATTTGGGTGTACAAGCGATGACACTCCAAGTCAATGTGATTGATTGGTATGGAGTTTTCAAATTCTATTGCTTGCTGGAGCTGTACTTCGATTATAGCTGTATCCTAAAAGATTCATAAGACAATTAGTATCATCATTCTTGATGTTCTGTTCACTTCCAAGCAACTAAATAATTCTTGTCCCTTTCTAATAACTCTTGTCCGTTTCTAATAAAAATGAATGTCTCTATTCTAAGTGATTATGGTTATGTATATTTTGGTTTGTCCGGACTGTATGTGCCGTATGTACTAAAGAGTCTTTGATTGATTTTGTTTTCCGATATGTTGTTTTTAGTGGGGATGGCCAAATATTTATTAAATGGGTATCCTGTTTCATTATTTCCCAATGCTTTAGTATGATTTGATTTATGGCTTTACCTACGTTTGTGTGTACTGTGATCAGCGAGAATATTTTGTCTCTCTTTGGTGTCCTTTTTTTGTTAATAAGGTCATGTTGTATTTAACGTAATGCTTAGTTGATATACTTTTTAATGGCATGCAGTGGGTAACCTCTGAGTACTAGGGTCCTAGTTAGCATTTCCAACTCTTTGATCAAGCTTTCTTTCTTTCAGTGTCAAGATTCGTTTTCATATTGACCATTCTCAAAGTATTTCTAGCCTGAATCTCTTAATTCTAACCTAGTGTCAATATTCGTATTAATATTGACCCTATTAATTGTATTTCTAGCCTGAGTCTCTTAATTCTAGCGTAGAGTCACTTTCAGAAACAAACTTCAGTTCTTGTTTTCAATTTCTTTTTTTTTCATCGCATAAACGACAAAAAAATGAAATTTTTTTGCCGTCGGTGGTTAATAATGAATGTCAGAAAATAGGATTAGATATAATGGAAATATACCTGCACATTTAAACCACCTTTATGTTTTGACTCTTTGTAAGTTTTGATTTTAATAAGACGATGACCATCTTGACTGTCCAACTCGTTTAATTCATCTCATTTCATGTGTTTTCATGTTGCTTGATTGTCGTTTTGAAAAAACAATAATAAATTATCAAAGAATAAGTATAAGGAGTTCGTAGTCTCCAACATGGAGTTTTTCAATATTAGAAAACAACTCATTTTGCTGATGCATCTTGGTGAAGAGTTATCTGGATTCCAAAAGTAAATATTTCAAAAGTAGTTTTTGCACATTCGTCTTAAAAAGAACTTAGCAACAAAAATCATGAAAAGAGTTTAGAACGAAAACAAACAAAGTCGCCGTAAAACATATCTTAGTTTAGTTTTGTTTGCACGTATTTTGTTTGTTTTTCGGCCGCTACATCATTTCAAGAGGGGTGTTATTTAACGGAAAAACATTGCAAACTCGTTCTTAACTTCTAACTAAGAACGAGTTGCGATACTTAAACTTTCGTTCCTAGTATAGCAACTGTTATGTCACTTTCCTAAGTTAATACCGTATGTTAAATAAAACTCATAAACAAAAATACTTTCAAAGCATTCAAAAGCCAGAAATGAAAACGTGTTGAGATTAAAGATCGTTCCGTCATGAAACACTTGTTACGTGACATAAATTATAACGCGAGATCAAGCATTTGAACGTGTGCTAAATACTAAACGGGTCTTGTTCGTTGTCATGAGACCAAACAAGTGGTGTTGTGTATAAAAAGGGTTCAAGATTGTTGCCGTTCTTAAATTCATTTTAATTCGGGTCGTAGTAATAAGTGAAAAGCGTGAATATAATATATAGCGTTCGTAGTATAAAAGTTCATAGTAAAAAGTTCATAGCGTGATTGAGAAATGGTAAAGAACGTGTGATTTTGCTTGTTGTAAAGTTATTATAAGTTTGTTGTATATTATTTGTTGTATATTACTATAAGTTTCTGCGTCTTTGTTGTTTTGTTTAATCTAGCTATATATAGTTTGCATACGAGCTATTTATGCATTAGACAGTTGTTTACCAAATATCAGAGTTAATAATATATATAATTTGTATTCTTCTACAAAAGTTCTTTGTTCAATGATAACACATAAAAGTTTTAAGAGTGTTGCTTTTGACAGCTATTAGCATAACTAACATGCAACATTTATAATAGCTAATCAATTTAATGACAAATTGTTGCCGATGGGTAAACAGATGGAAAAATAAAAAAAGGTATTATACAATATACAAAATGCATATATACTTTAATTTTTTGAATTTATTTATAACTTCAATTTAGGCCTCTCTTCACTGAGTATTCACTTTTTGGATGCTCATACAATATAATTTATATAACTTATATATCAATAAAAGCATTATTGTCAATAAAATTATATAAAATTTAACTTTATTCTCCATAAAAACTTTGTTCTCAATAAAATTAAGCCAAAAAGATAAAGTTCAAACCAATTTCAAAAGAAAGAGAAGGACGGGTGTTGTTGTTATCCCCAATATACATCATCACGTAAGCATCTTTTTTTTAATATTGTTACCACTTTCATCATCATCATCAACATCATCATCTTCATCATCAACATCATCATCTTCATCATCATCATCATCATCATCATCGTCATCATCATCATCATCATCATCTTATACAATATCGTCATCATCATCTTCATTATCATATCATCATCATATACAATATCATCACCATCATCATCATCATCATCATCATCATCATCATCATCATCATCATCATCATCATCATCATCATCATCATCATCATCATCATCATCATTATCATCATCATCATCATCATCATCATCATCATCATCATCATCATCATCATCATCAACACCATAATCATTATCATCAACAATGTCATCATTATCATCATCACCATCATTAACATCTTTTTTGAAATTATATGGCATTTTTGTATGTTTGTTTTATTGGTTGCCTGTTTTAATCAAAACTAACATTCGTTTTTAGACACGTGTTCATCCAAGTAAAGAAATCTGTTTGCACGAGAGGCGTGAAGATCAGTCCTCTCATGCAGATCTGTTTTTGGCAAGAATTTCCTGAGAAAGCCAGGAGAAGGTAGAAGAACCATCACTAGTGATAAATATTCAATCTTTAATCATTAGCTTATTGTATTTTATTCTATTAATATACAGTTTTCTCAAACTTACTCAACTAATGTGTTTTAAAAGTATCTGCTTTTTTAGAAACATTTTTCCCATCATCATCATTATCATCATCATCATCATCATCATCATCATCATCATCATCATCATCATCATCATCATCATCATCATCATCATCATCATCATCATCATCATCATCATCATCATCATCATCATCATCATCATCATCATCATTTTTGCCATCATTTTTGTAACTCGTTGCTTTTTTGTTATTTAATAGTTTGATTTCCTATTGTAATAGAATATTCAATCCTTCTTAGACTTGTATTGAACCTATCAAAGAAGAATTTGAAGATTACCTTCAGGAAAAGAAGGTAACCTTCTACCCATATGTGGAAGTTTTGGATTTCGATTGAACCATCAGTTAAAAAAATGAGTCATCTGAACATTAGTCTACTATTCAGGTAATTAAAAAACTTTTATTTCTTTTCTGAATGTGATTGTAAATAATCGTTATCATCATCATACAATATCATCATCATTATTATCATCATCATCATCATCATCATCATCATCATCATCATCATCATCATCATCATCATCATCATCATCATCATCATCATCATCATCATCATCATCATCATCATCATCATCATCATCATCATCATCATCATCATCATCATCATCATTATCAACGACGTTATCAGCATTATTTTAATTTTTTGCCCTTTTTTTTATCTATTTCACAGGTGTTGGACAGGTGTTGTTGATATCCCCAATACACAATGTAATGTAAGCATCTTTTTTTATTGCTGTTGCCACTTTCATCATCATCATCAACATCATCATCATTATCATCATCATCATCATCTTCATCATCATCATCATCATCATCATCATCATCATCATCATCATCATCATCATCATCATCATCATCATCATCATCATCATCATCATCATCATCATCATCATTAACGTTATCAGCATCATTGTAATTTTTTGCCCTTTTTTTTTTATATTTAACAATTACATTACAGCAATTTTTTTTTTAAAGTCTTGATTCTGGAAGATTTTTTTTTGGCATGAGCCATTATGTTCAACAGGCTTTTAAAATACTTTTCTCCTGATTTCTTTTCCTAGTGAATTTATGGTGCATCGAGTTGCAATATTTCTTAAACTCGAATTCTGGTATGCGCAGGGAAGTTTGTATATGGCTTCAATGTTGTTTTGAGCTCTGTAATTACCCACAAGTTGTCTACAACGTCATTTAAAGCTTTTCACATATATTTATTGTTATTCTTCTTACCTACAAAGTGTTAAAATGCACAATCAGAAAATAAAACATTTTAAATACTCTGAATAGATTGTAAATTATTTAGAAAACCACATTATTGTTGAAAATGTAACCTGAGATAAATTAATATGATATTAATTTTTAAGTATGCTCTTGTTCTTCAACATCCATTTAATGAGTATTATAGGTATTATAGGTATTATAGAATTTTTTTATCAGTAATCACATTTTTTATAGAGATACATATATATATACATATATGTGTGTGTGTATGTGTGTGTGTGTGTGTGTGCGATTACTGATAAAAAAAAGTCTACCTACATTGGACACTGTTTAACCTATGCCTAACTTGATGCAATTTACAAAAAAGCTTAAATTGATTATTTAGTTGCTAATGAGAAGTGGTTATTAAAAAACCAGCTAAGGAATTACAAATGTTAATAAAAAAGTTGATGCCCATTTAACAAAATTTTTTATACTGTGAATCTGTTTTATGCAAATTTTGACGCTAAGTTAACTTACAGCAAACCTTTAGTTTTGTGTACAGCACAAGGTCTTTTTGTAGGCAGAATTTCATGAGGAAAGACTTTCTATTTCATAAAATCATACTTTAGTTACCATAGTAGCTTGGTTATATATTTCCTTATAAATTATAATATTTAATTAAAAAGCCTTCCTTACATTCCTATTTTAAATTACAACAGGTCCATTAAAGAGATGGGGAAGGGGACTTTAAGGGATTTCACTCTTTTTTTTAAGCTTTCATTCATTAGATATTAATTACATTGTTCCTTTTCAAATAGATAAGTTTGTGAATTTTTTTTAAATTGAAAAGAAAATTTTTACAAACTTTTTGTTAGCCACACAAAATGTATATAAAAATAAAAAGAAAATCAACAACTAAAAAAAACATTCAAAACTTGCTAGGACCTGAAAACTATTCTCTTCTACCTTTTTATCACTCTCTGAATACCAGAGCTTTTTTATCTCATTTTTTGATAAATAAACAGATTTATTCTGATGTAATTGAAAAATATACAGGGTGCCCCAAATATTCTGGACTACAATTTGTTTTTCACTTTTTCTTTCTCTAATTTTGGGTAGACTTTTTTCACCATTTAAATGGGAAACACTATCATTATTGATTTAGAGTTTTGCCTATAAATTTTTTTTGAAACTTTTTTGAAGTTATTTTTTCAGGAAATTTCAACAAGTTTTCGACCTTGTGAACTTTTTTTGAGCTCTTTATCTCAATCTCTGTTGAGATTGCCTAATATTTGAAATAACGAGTGTTTCCTTATAAACCCCCAACTGTTGCCAATTTAAAAAAACTAATATTGGACCCTATTTTTCAGAATATTTAATTATAAACAAATTTAGATTGCAAGCAGTTAAAGAGAGTGTCATAGATAGAATTAACCATTGTGAAGAGGAAAATTGAGGTCATTAAAAAGATGTTATCATTCATGTTTAAGATTAAAAATCTTTCAAGGTGCATACGTTATAATGATAAAAACAAAATTATAGAAGAATTAAATGTAAAAAACTAGTTTCATATTTAAATGGTAAAATGACTTTAGGCCAAAATTGCATTCAACATGTAAATTGTTTTTTATGAAAAGTTCATGACCCGTCGCCTTGCAAGGGAATACTTGATTTCCTTGCAAATTAAACTGGGTGCATTTTGCTGCTTTTCCCGAGCCATTAGCTTTAAACAACTCCTTACATGTGTAAATCCAGTTTTTAAAAAGGCATGTTGGTTTATAAGTTTAGTCCTCATTGTTAACTTATGCTGGTGTAAGTTTAACTTTTATTTTGTAATATTTTTTTGGATAACTTAATAGGTTTAAATTTGAATATATTTATTAGTTGACTCTATTTTTAAAATAATGATAAAAGTCAATAAATGTTTTAAAACTTATCATTATATTCTATTTTAATGTTAAGAAATTCAGAATAAGATAGAAACAAATTCTTATATTTTAAAATCATAGTGAATAACTAAAAACCCTTGAAATATGTTCATTGTTTACTTCAAAGTTATTTGAATTTTTTCATCTTTACAATTAGTTCTGCACTAACCCTATTAAAGTATATCATATTCAGAAAAAAGACTTTCAGTTTAAAAGGACTTTTTAATCTGCAACAATCTTAATCTGAGAGTAATGCAGTACAATCTCAATATATATGCATATATAATATGTCAGAGCAGAATGATGTTAGAATGGAAGGAAGTTCTTTGATAAGTTTTTAATGTAATATAATGAAGTTCAATAATAATTAACAACGTTTTTTAACAAGGATTTAAGTTTTGTTCAAGTGTTTGTTTTTACAATAAACGACATATTTCTTGTTAAAAGACTTTTGCTCAAGTGTTCATGAGAAGGTCGAAAGTGAATCTGCTGTACATTTAAATGTTAAACTTTCATTTATTAACTCTTTGAATGATAAATGCTTTTTATGAAGTTTCTGCATTTTTTAGAGAGAATTAGAAGAGTGAAAAATTTTTATCAACAAATATCGATTATTATGTTATATAGGGAAAAAGCTTGAGTTAAAGCAGGGATTGGCGGCAAAGATGATCTTCACTATAAAGGTTTGGTGCACGAGTGGCCCATAGAAGATCCTAAGGTTCGATGCGAGGGTTGCGTCGCAATTCACACTTTGATGTTTTTGCGAACAATTGAGTTTTAGTTCTCTACATCGGTTAGTCCCGGGTTTTTACAATAAGCATACTAGCTTATATGTAATAGGTAACATTTGTTAAACGAATATTGACACTCAACAAGAACTATGAGAATTAGGCAAGAAATAATCCGAGCAGAAACTTAATCCTATTAGAAATGTCAATTTTGAAACGAATATTGACACTAGGCTAGAATCTTGAAAACGAATATTATTATTAGGCTAGAATCTTGAAAACGGCTAGAAATTGAAGAATTGGGCTGGAGCTACACCGAGAAGAAACTTACACCAATTAGAATTATCAGTTTCTAAAAAATGAATATTGACACATGGTTAAAACTAAGAGCTTTAAGCCAAAAAACCGTAAACACCAACCCTTTAGCAGAACCTTTATCCAACCCAAAATTTCAATTTTAAAACAAATATTTGCAATGGGATAGAATTAAAAACATCAGGCTAGAAATACACGAAGCAATCACTTAATCCTATTAGAAATGTCAATGTTAAAGCGAATATTGACACTGAGATAGAACTAGTGCCAGAAAACCAACCCTTTAGCAGAAACTTGCAATGGCCAAGAACAAAGGGAATTAATCTAGAAATTCATTTAGCAGAAAGTTAATACAACCCAGTCGGCACATCTAGTTTCAATTTCGGAATTAAAACCCTTATAAACACGTATTCGTCACGATCCAGGCGTAAACCAAGAACACGTAGATTTCACGGAAATTTTACTGGTGTTTGACACATCTTTTATGAAGTTTCAAACACGTGTTTATTGAGGTTTTAAATACGTGTCTTAAAAGGTTTCAAGCACGTATTAAACAAAGTTTCAGTTTGGAACTTAAATCTTGATCAAATACGTGTACGAGACGGGTTAAGCGAAATTAAAAATATCTAGATTTTACGTGAGTTTTACTAATTCTGTCACGTGTTTATACTAAAGTTTCAATCAAGAAAACTTTTAAAATCATTTTAATTTATTAGAATAACTTGTTCGTTTAAGATAATCAACGTACAACTTATATTATAAGGAAAATAAATTATCATAATAAAGGAACATTAATGTTCCTTTCATTATTTACTACATTATATTTATAACATAATTCTCCTTTTCTTTATTTTCTCCAAGCCAAAAAATTAATGTAGCTATATTTCTTCAAAAATTAAAGATATATGCATATATCTAAATTTAAAAAACGGCAAATAAAAGTAAATGCATAAATTGATCAGTCTCTTGGCAGAAAGTGCTCTTTTCATTCCTTGCTTTAACCTTTCACTTAAATAAGTCTTTAACTGTTTTTCAGAAATCTTCCATGTCACTAATGACAATAAAACTGTCGACAAAATCAAAGGTAAGTCATGTGTTGATGACAAATGGTCAGTATATTGCTTGTTTGGCACATGGTTACCATGGTTAACTTTTGATTGTATTTTTTTCGTCATCAGAGTCTAAAATTGCATAACAATGCGCTTTTGCATCCTTACACACAGTTCCATTTGCATCAAATTTTCACTTAAACTTTTCTTTTATTGTCCTAAAGGCATTTTCAAATTTTACTAACTCATTTATTTAGGTAACCTGTTCAAATGTAACTTCAAGTGCAAATCTTTAATGATGTAAATTCCATTTAGCTGAAAAAGAGGACTATCAAATAGTTTGTGATTTGGATAACATCCTTTACAAAACTATATCAGTTCTCAACTTTCTACCAGTTTTTAAATAAACTATTCTATGATTTTCTGGTGTTGCCTCTATTGAGCATCTTTCACAACCAAACTTTGCAGTGTGTCCCACTACACATTTAATAAATGCTTGTGCAGGTGCATCACAAAGAAATGAGAGAACACGAAATGGCAATTCAATGTCATTAATAGAAATTCCACGCTGCCAAATTCCATCAGCCAAAATTGAAAATTTATGGTTAATGTACAGGTAAGTTGTCAATATTTATGCCCACTTCAACAGACCTAATTTCTTTAGTGCTTCTTTGAAAAATTGATAAAATACCCTTTCGTTTGAGAATGAGAGCTTGATGAAGATAAATTGAAAGCACAAGCCAAAAATATATTTCCAGCTAAAGCTGCTTGACATTTCTTTATATATTCTTTTATATATGATGTTGAATTTGCTATCTTCATTTTTGTTAAACTGCTAATTTTACAGCATTAACTAAAAAAACTTGTAAAATGTTAAAATATAGGAAACAAACCTAATTATTAGAAAAAATATAAATATAGGTATATATCCATAATATTGCCATATTACAGATATACACACTATCATTTTATTGAGAATATTATAACATCCAACTATTGTTATAACATCCAACATTTTTTTGCTTATATCCAACAAATTAATGTACATTATGGCAACAACAACAAAAAATATTTACCAGAAATATAGATATATCTAATATATTGCATAGGCTTGGTCTAAACTCTACATAAGGCAACAAATATATGAAAAGCAGTAACATTAAAGTCTAATACATACAAAAACTGTAATTACTTAACATATAAATGTATATTTAATAATATATTTTTTTTGACAAATATTTTCCCCCAATGTACTCTAAGTATACTGTTGAATCTTCAAGAAAATACAAAATGAAGCAGCTGTTGTAGGGAACACAACTTTTCAACTTTAAATCTACTTTACTCATTAAAAACTGCTCTACAAAAGTCGGCGGACATGTAATCGGCGCACCCCCCCTAAATTCGGTAAAACCGACAGTTTACGAGTCTGCTGGTTTGGTGCATTTTACAGAATCGGAATTCGAACGGTATTGGGTTTCGAACGGTACGAAAAAATTCATAAATAAACAGTTTACTTTTGCTTTGTTTAAAGGTTTTTTAAGCTAAGTTTTTGATTTTGTTGTTTAACTTAAATAATAAAGATAAACAAAGCTTTTTTAAGCTTTAACTTTTTGTATTAA
This sequence comes from Hydra viridissima, assembly GCF_058129835.1. Lineage (NCBI taxonomy): Eukaryota > Metazoa > Cnidaria > Hydrozoa > Anthoathecata > Hydridae > Hydra > Hydra viridissima. The sequence goes on along the minus strand of NW_028324300.1, from coordinate 26,806,123 downwards.
TTTTGTTATCAGATAAATAGATTCATCAAGTTTACTTTTCATTTGGGATAAACATATCTGGAGATGTTGCAAATGTACGGAAGAAAAAACTCATAAATAAACAGTTTCATTTTTCAACTAAATTTTATACAGAAAAAACTTTTTATAAACTCTAATAAAGCAAAATAAACTGAAAATATTTTTATTTTATTTCATTAGAGAGGATACTTGTCATGTATATGTTGCAAATAAAGAGTAAAGTTTTGCCAAAGATTCTCAGACTTGAAAGCAAAATACTCCCTGTATATAGCTTCATCAAGTCGACTCCACTTTAAATCACCTTGTGATCCGCAAACAAACTTCAATCTTCTCTTTATTCGACTCCAAAAGGCCTCAACATGGTTTGATGTTGCTTGGGTTACAGGATCAACAAAGTTAGTTGTGTGGTTTACTGTCAGATGGTTATAGCCCATGTTTTTCAAATTATTGTAGGCAGCCCATTGATCTGAATGAATGGTAGAACCAACAGCCACCCATCTTTGAATTAAGGGAATCAATGATGCAGCAGATCGATCCTCTACATGGGTTAAATATCCTTTTTTATTTGTTACATCATACGCTCCAAATACCCAATGTTGTTCAACAACATGCCCTACATTGTTCTTTCTTTTAAACATCAATGTCTCATCTATTTCAACAACATGGCCAGGGCCACCTAACTGATTCATATTAGCAACATCAATTAATTTAAAGGAACAGATGTCCCTGAAATACTGGTACCACTGAATTGATGTATTGCTGCAAACACCAACTATATCACTGGCTGTTGTAACAGGGACCTCTGCAACCCATAAGAACATAAGTTGTAGAATATCGCTAATACTAAGTGAAGAAGAACTTTGAAAAAAACCATTTCTTATTGTTTTTGTCCTTTTACATTTGCAACATCTCCAGATATGTTTATCCTAAATGAAAAGTAAACTTGATGAATCTATTTATCTGATAACAAAATTAATACAAAAAGTTAAAGCTTAAAAAAGCTTTGTTTATCTTTATTATTTAAGTTAAACAACAAAATCAAAAACTTAGCTTAAAAAACCTTTAAACAAAGCAAAAGTAAACAATAACAACACTCATTAACTAAAAGTTTAAGACTTTTCGAAAATATTTACTTGACAGCGATTATACTTTTGAACATTCATAGCATGTCCACATTCACAATAGTTCTGAGAATCCATTATTCTATGGTGCTGTAGAAATCTTATTAAATTTTCATCATTAATTAGTTCAATAAAATGTGTCAGAGGAGACATCTTCAAAGGTTTGAGAAGTTAAGTTTGAGTGAAATATTAAAACGTGATTAAGCAAAAGTAAACTGTTTATTTATGAATTTTTTCGTACCGTTCGAAACCCAATACCGTTCGAATTCCGATTCTGTAAAATGCACCAAACCAGCAGACTCGTAAACTGTCGGTTTTACCGAATTTAGGGGGGGGGGGGGGGGGTGCGCCGATTACATGTCCGCCCAAAAGTCTCTCCTTCAATTTATACTTTTTAAAATGCTTCAAATAAGTTCATAAAAAAAAACCGCTAATGCTATATTTATAGGATTTTAAGGAAACTTCGTCAGTATCCACTTTCCGTAATTGCTTCTGCGCGTATGTCAACTTTTAAATATTCACGTGTTTTTATCACTGGTTTCACAACCATTACAAAAACCTATTACAAAATCATACTACGATTCTGCAACGGTGAAACCATCCGTAAAAACAGAATATTCTATAAAATACATCACAATTATAATTGGTGTTTCGGTAAATATAGCAAGTTTATTTCTCGGATTGAAAACCGATTCTTGAAACGTGTTATTCTCTATGTTTTAGCGGGTTTTAAACACGTAACAGAAACCACGCGTAACATATCGCCGAGTTGTGCCGACTGGGAATCAGAAGTTTTTTTAATTTTAAAAGCAATATTGACAATGGGCTTGGGTTAAGTTAATTTGGCTAGAAATACACGGAGCAGAAGCTTAATCTAATACCAATTCAAAATATTGAATATTGACTTTGGGGCGAGGTTTTGAAAACGATTGATAAGACTTGGCTTTAACTGAGAGAATAAGGCTTGAAATTCACCGTACAGAAACTTAACCCAAAACGAAATGTCAATATTAAATCCTTTATTGAAATCAGTTAGAAATATATTAAGAAAATTAGACCTGAATTACACTGAGCAGAAACATAATCCAATTACAAATGTCAATAATTTATAAAAAAAAGAAAATTGACTTTGGGCTAGAACTTGAAAACGAATATTAAGACTAGGCTAGAACTAATAGAATCAAGCTAAAAATATATTGAGAAAGAACTTTGTACGATTAGAAATGTCAATATTATAACGAATATTTACCGTAGGCTAGAAATGAGAGACTCAGTCTTGAAATACACCGAGTGGTAGCTAAATCTAATTAAGAAATAAGAATTTTTTTTAAAAAACGAATATTTACACTGGGCTAGAACTTGTTAACGAATACTGGACCAGAATCACACCGAGCAGAAACTTGTTCCAATTAGAAATGTCAGTTCTAAAAAAACGAATAATGACACTACGCTAGATCTAAGAGAATTAGGCTAGAAATACACCAATCATGAACTTAATCCAATTAGAATTGTTAGTTTTCAAAACGAAAACGGTTACAATGCTAGAACATGGAAACAAACATTAGGACTAGGCAAGAAATTGAAGAAATCGATCAGAATTACACCGAGCGGAAACGTCAGTTCTTAAAATAGAACTGATGTTTAGAACTGGTAGTAATTCAAACCAAGGTCAAATAATTATGTTATTAGCAATCTCAATAGTAGCATTAAACTATAAATATAAAACTGTTAAACCTTGGACAGGAGAAAACAAAGGTATTTAGGGATAACATTTATGACTCAGATGGTAATATTATATTAACACAGAATATTTATCTTAGTCCAATTTGTGCGTTTGTTAAATAGTTTTTTTTGTCCGTTTTCAAACCTGGGAACATACAGTGTTTAAATCTATGGAAGAAGTTCGGAGGGGTGTCTAATATAAAGAATATTAACCAAATTAGTAAAAAGTTAGTTTATTGAAACTTTAAAAAACGTTTTAAGCGTACGTAAAAAATGTTTAAAACTGAAAATAAATGATGTTAGCAAATCAACAGCTTTCAACGTTCACATTTTTAATGCATATTATACATTCTTTGTAAGTTTAGTATACAATATGCCACAGTCATCCCAGTTATTAAAATCCGTGGTACGATTAATCTTAATATACTTTTTGTTGTGCCTAATCACTCAGGATTTCGGTTTAGCATTTAGGTTCTGGGTTGTGGGACTATAAAAGTAAGACAATATGTGTCCTAAATTATGAGATACGTGTTTTTGACAACTATTGACCTATTTTTTATCTCTCAAAATTTCCCCGGTTTGTTCTTTGGTATACGAAGTTGGCCTTTTGATTTAGGATGAATACATTTTCAAACCGCCGTCAGTTAGTATTACAGATATTAGATTTTCACTAAGTGAACGCAATCTAGAAAAGAAACTTGAACGCACAATCAGCTTTTTTTTTTTTTTTAACTCTAAAGCAGCGTATTTCACAAAAGCACAGAATAAAAAAGTATTCATCAATTGATCAAAAACATTTTAAAGTTGAAATTAGCCTAGGGCAAGCTTATAAGTGCTTCCTTATAAGAAACATACTTCAACTCTTTAAGATTTCTTTTTTTTTTTCATCGCAAAAACGACAAATTTATAGCAGTGAAAAAATGAAATTTTTTCGCCGTCGGTGGTTAATTATGAATGTCAGAAAATAGGATTAGATATAATGAAAATATACCTGCATATTTAAACCTCTTTGGGATAGTTTGAAAAGTTGAATTCTTTTTAAAGACCAGAATGAAATTAGTCGTAGTGGTGGAGAAAGGTTCCTTGCTTCACAAAAACGCAGATTTAGAGGAAAGTTAAGGTATTAAAACAGCATGGGTTTTCTCACAGCGGCATAAAAAGCAACGTTTTTTTTTCAGTAAAACTCTTTTAAGAGTATTTGATGATAGAACCTTTTCACGGTTTGAAAGGAAAATTGTTGAATATGTTGGTAAGTTAACGCTAACTAAACAACAGATTTGCTCTTACTTGACGAATTATAAGACTGATTTGCGCTCTGTGGTTGTTTTTGAACCTTCCGGATCCTGCATGACATTTGATGCCACCTGTCGTTTTAAATGTTTTTAAGGTATTACTAGGGAAGAGGGGGGCACATTAGGACACTTTTTTAAAAAGAAATTACAGATTCCGTACTGTTTGACAAAAAAATAATTTTTTTGCTGAAAAAGGTAATTAAGGTATTGCTTCCTTAAAAAAAAACCAAAGTCGAGCTAGTTCAAATAAATAATAGTTGTTTTTTTTTCTTAAAATCGAAGCTACCCATTGTCCAAAACTACCCCACAAGAGGGGGTAGTTTAGGACAACGTTGGGGCAGTTTAGGAAATATATAAAGAAGACAAAAAATGTTTCTTAAAACCTAATTATTTTTTTTTAGCAGTAATTATTAACTTTAATAGAATCAACAAAATTATTAGGAGTAACATAATTATTCTTAAAAAGATCTCAAAACATTAATGAGTTTTTTTTCTAGCTTGATAATAAGTTAAACCATAATTTATTTTTGATGATTTCAGCATATCATTTTCTAACATAGCTTCTTCTGCATTACCTGTAAATACTTGATTCACAGAATATTTGCTTGAAAAGTTATCACATTTCGATTTTCTATTATTTCTGAGCATTTATTCTGTAACTACTTTTAGAGAACCCAAATACACCTCCAGCTTCTCATAACTTAATTCTTTTATCAAAAACATGTTTAACTGCAATTTTTAAATATTCCTCGTTTGTAAATCTTTCACATTTCTTTTTATAATTGCGCACCTTTTTTAAACTTAGTATAATTTTATTTGAAGATAAGTTTGTTATGATCCGCGCAACACGTCCTAATGTGCCCCCTGAAAATCGTCCTACACTGCCTCAACCCTGATCTTAGGAAACATTCCACAATATTTTTGTGAAGAATTTATGTTTTATCGTTGAATTTTTTTTTTAGTTGCAGAACATACCCCTTTCACAAAATATGCAAAAAATTATTCCTTGGGTGATGAAATTTCTTTGTAAATCCCTACACTTAAGAATTTAAAAAATTAGAAAAAATATCAAAAACAACAAAACGTTTGTAGAAAAGCTACCTGACTGCCTTTGTGAAAGAAATCTTATGACGTTTACGTGTGAAAGTAATATTAGTCGACAATTATAATTTACTTTGTCTGAGAGATAGTATTTTTAGAATTACTCGCAATGTCCTAAGCAACCCCTGTCCTAAACTGCCCTCCCCCCCTCCCCTACATAAATTTTCTTGAATTTTTAACATTCTTGCTATTTCACTTTTACTGATCATCAAGCAATCTTTCCTACCTGTAACATGTTACTTAGATGTTACTTTACATGCTACTTTGATGTTACACTTACCGCTTTTCAACCCGTTCTGCGTTTCTTAGCTTTTAAATATTATCCACACTTTTAAAAAGGCTTTAAATGTGACGAAACTAGTCATCAGAAGCAGTTTTTTACAGCCTTTTACAGGAAATTGTCAAGTTAACAGAAAAGCTAACAATACAGCAGTAAAAATAATAACAAACAAATCTAAATTAATAGAAAGAGTACTATGAAATGAACTTTTTACCTTACAAACAAATAACAAGTCAAAAGTATATCTACAAATTAGATAGAGCAATAAGAAAACGAAATGAGATGAAACAAGTTCATTTTATTACTGACGTATGTAGTATAAATCGGACAGTTTGATAAAGAATGCGTTTAAGCGTTAATGCGCTCGATATTACACCAAAGGATATTGAAAACTCAAATTTAAT